>NW_022943052.1:0-231 GCF_012274545.1 Fukomys damarensis | reverse complement strand
ATTTTATTTTGTTTTCTGGTACCAGGCATCAAACTCAGGTCGTTATGCTTGTGAGGCAGGCGGCAGAACCACTGAGCTAAATCCCTGGCCCTGTAAAATATGATTTTAAAAGAACTGACTTGACCAGTACATTATGAAATAAAGCATTATTCCTTTTCCTTTCTTACTTTTTTTTTTCCCGGTAGTGGCAGTAGAACACAGGACCTTGTGGTTGCCAGGCTGGTGCAGTGC
>NW_022943051.1:0-820 GCF_012274545.1 Fukomys damarensis | reverse complement strand
GGAGGGGAGGGAGGAAGGTGAATGGTCTGTGCTAAGCGGAGCTGACAGACACTCGCCTGGCCCTGGCACCCCCCAGACCCGTCCCTGACTTGAACAGTGTTCACCTCCGGTTCCTGCTTCTCTTGGTCCCTCAGCCAACTTCTCCCAGTTTGCCTTCGAGTCTGTGGTGGCCATCGCCAGCAGCCTGCACAACAGCAAGGACCTGAGCAAGGACCAGCATGGGAGGAACTGCTTGCTGGCTTCCTACGTGCACTACGTCTTCCGCCTGCCCGAGCGGCACAGAGACGCGCCCAAGTCAGGTAGAGCTGCTCCCCACCCCAGTCTGGTGGGCAGAGATGCCCATGACCACCCCACTGCCACGTAGTTCAAGACCAAGCAGAGCCCTCAATGGCTCACTTTTACTTTTCAGAGCACAGCACTTGTGTGAGTGCTGAGATTTTCCTTTCTTGTTGTTGTTGTTACTTTTTCCTCTTTTTGTGCTCTAAGCACTTATTTTGTTTGTTTAATACCTCAGCAATCTTTGTTCAGTTGCCAATTTATGATTCAGCTGAGAAGCTCTTTCTAGAATATGGAAAAGTGTAGACTACTACCTAGGATTCTGGGGGCAAGAATGATATGAAAAATAGTATCTATCCACTGGCAGTGATAGCAGGAACTCTTAAACCTGTCATTATCAATCAATCAATGAATAATCAGTTTTCTCATTTCTCCCAAACTATACTTTTGAAACAATGATAATCTAATTTGTTATTCTTCTTAATCATTTACATTAGGTAATAACGAACCAGAACTTGTGGGCAGTGTGATTAAAAAAAAAAAA
>NW_022943050.1:476-2317 GCF_012274545.1 Fukomys damarensis | reverse complement strand
TGGGGACTCCCAGCTGCAGCATCACAGCACTAGAATATCCAAGGACCACAGCTCCCATCTGAGCGGAGAGGAAGGTGTGGTGAGAACACACATGAGCTCTGCAGGACATGCTGCCAGGCTTAAGGCTTTTCAGTGTGTTTCAGGCAGCCAGAGAGAAGCAACTCACTTCCTTTCTTGTGTCTGGAGGTGTCAGTATGGGATGGGGCCCCGCTGTGGGGCAGTGGCCATCGTAGGTGCACGAGGGGCTCCCAGCTCAAAGCTTCCGCACAATCCCGTCCTCTGTACTGTGAGGCGCTGCGCTGAGCCTGAGTAAGAGCCAGTGCCCAGGGGCTCTAGACACACAGCACCAACTCCCTCCTTTAGGTACCAAAGGGATCAGCACCAGGCTCCTGAGCTCCCTGGGTCAGGAACTTCTGAACTCAGGGCAAGGCTTGCCACGTGACCTTCTCCAGGGAGAGAACAGGACCCTTCCATGTTCTGGAGAGTCGGTCCATCCTCATGACTCCAAACCACCACCTCCAGGGTGCCAGGCTGGTGGAGATCAGGGAGAGGCCAGAAACTATGGCTTGAGAGGAAGGGGCGCAGGGCGTGAAGCAGTACAGGGGCCAGGGCAAGATGGTACAGCAAGATGACTGATGCCCACAAGGAATTCTGGGTGGATAAACAGTCTCCCATTTCTGAGGCCAGGCTTGCGGCAGTGGGCACTCTACACCTGAGCGTCTGGCATGCAAGTACGGAAACAATGAAAGGTTAAAGGGACCTGGGAGGTCATGGGCACAGCCTGTTTGTGCCCACAGAAAGCCAGTGTGTCTGAAAACCTCCTTCCCTGACCATGTGGCCAGCAGCTGAACTTGCCATAAGTGTCCTGGGAGGCTGAAGGCTTAGTGCCTGTGGCTACAGGATGCCTTGGGAACCTGGGCTGAGCCTTCCTGGAAAGTCCTATCACCAGGAACCCATGACCAAGCATGGAAGGCCTGCTGTAGCACACTTTCCAGAAGGTTCTAATGAGGACAGTGCCACCTGTCCTACCCAAACTCACATTTGGACAACTAAGTCAGACTACTCGCCTGATGAAGGGTGATTTGAAAAGGGACATCTGATGGCCCTACCCCCTCCACTCCCATCCCCTCAGCTGACCAGTGCTGCACCCAGCATGGGACCCAGGAAGCACCTGTACCCAGCTCTATCCACATAGTGTGGCTCCATGGAGGCAGTCTCAGGACCAAGGCTGACTTGTGGCAAAAGCTACCTCTCTAATCTGGAGCAGCTGTGGCACCAGGCAGAAAGATGATCTTGAGAGGCACCCTTGGGCCAAAATCAGAGTGCAGGGGCCGTGAGAATCATCAAGCTGGCGCTGTCTGGGACTAAGCAGATGACCCAGAAGACCCTCCCGAGCTCAGCCCGTGCTCTCTGGATGGAGGCTGCACCCAGTGCTCACCTGCCAGCCTTGTTCGGCACAGCCTGGTCAGCTGTCTGGCTGATGCCTGTCAAGGTCACACCGTCAGCAGCCTTCTTTTTCTCCCTCCGGCTGAGAGTTCGATTCAGGTCTGCAGACCACTCCTAGGCAACAAGGGTCGAGGGAGAGATGTCAGAATATTCACTGGGTGGGTATCAGAGGTCTGAAATGCCTACTCAGTAAACTGGTCACCTGCCCTGTGCACTTAGTGTCCTAAGCCTCATGGCCTCTGTGTTCCCTGCTTTCCCAGTAGACCTTAGGCTCCTCTTCACCTACCCATGGATCCAAACCACCTGAACCCCTCCTCACAGTTCAAAGGGGAGACTCCTCAGTGAGCCTGGAGTTTGGCACCTGTACAACCCCAAGGTCTATACATGTGGCAGCC
>NW_022943050.1:0-410 GCF_012274545.1 Fukomys damarensis | reverse complement strand
CCCCTCCTCACAGTTCAAAGGGGAGACTCCTCAGTGAGCCTGGAGTTTGGCACCTGTACAACCCCAAGGTCTATACATGTGGCAGCCGTGCTTCCTGAGACAAGCAGATTGCCAAGGATATGGGGCCACAAAAGAACCAGGGCTAACACTCAGTGTCCTGTGTTTTGATCCAGATACCTCTGAGTCTCACCCTTGCCCACCATGGCACTTCAGCTCCTTCAGGCTTCCATGGACTCCAGTAGCCTCGCCAGGTATACTGAAGGCTCCAAAGCTGACAGGAGCCAGAGCACTGGGAAGCCTTACTGAGGCACAGAGTCCTGTCCTGAAGTAGCCACGTCCTTCCCATATATGGCCTAAGTCCTGGTCATGAAGGTGACACTGGGCTGCAGGGACCTTGGCAAACCGAATCC
>NW_022943049.1:0-209 GCF_012274545.1 Fukomys damarensis | reverse complement strand
CTTTGGACCCTGTATCTTCATTTATGTCTGGCCTTTTGCCAGCAACTTAGTGGATAAAGTCTTCTCTGTGTTCTCTACAGTTTTCACACCTATACTGAACCCCATCATCTACACACTGAGAAACAAAGAGGTCAAATTTGCAATGTACAAACTGAAGACCCGATATGTTAGACCCAGGAGACCTTTGCTCTTTCACACTTAGAGTTGTT
>NW_022943048.1:0-270 GCF_012274545.1 Fukomys damarensis | reverse complement strand
CGAACATGGCTTGACATCAAAATATGAAATCTACAATCACTTAGTTACTGGAAGTGCTGTGTTCTGCTTGTGATGGATCATCAGTTGAGTCAACTTTCTCTGATTCTAGAACAAAGATTTCTTTCATGCTACTGTAACAGAAGCCATCACTGGTTATTTAAAAATACTATTTTCAGAAATATGTTCCTCATATTTTGAAAAGATATTTATTTGTAAAGCTTCTTCCACTACCTTTCCTTGGGAATTGTTTTCCTGTAAAATTTCTTGACA
>NW_022943047.1:0-201 GCF_012274545.1 Fukomys damarensis | reverse complement strand
TGTCTCTGTCCCTTGGTATCAAGTGACCTTGGCTAGGTCAGTTTAAAAAGTATGTATTTTTTTAACAGAAAGTGTATGAAACGAAAAATAAATCTTTCTCCTAGCCTTCCTGTTTCCCTTCCTGGAGGAAACAATTTCTGTGTCTTCCACAGGGGTATACTGTGCTCATTTGTAATATGGAGAATAAGACTCCTTTAAG
Organism: Fukomys damarensis; assembly: GCF_012274545.1. NCBI lineage: Eukaryota > Metazoa > Chordata > Mammalia > Rodentia > Bathyergidae > Fukomys > Fukomys damarensis. The sequence goes on along the minus strand of NW_022943047.1, from coordinate 2 downwards.
AA
>NW_022943046.1:0-281 GCF_012274545.1 Fukomys damarensis | reverse complement strand
CTCAAATATCTACATGAAAACGAGACTGAGCGTTACAAGACAGCACAGACCATCAGTAGCTCAGACGTGAAATTTATCCTTTATTTTTCCTCAGGCTAAAGGGTATTGCTGATGCCTCCTCAACTCTTGTGAAGAGCAAAAACATTTTCCATGGAGTGAGAGCGAAACAGCCCCACAGAGCTCATTCCAGGCACCACCCCTCGGTCCTGTGAGCTACGACCCACGTGTGCTACACACCGCTTTAAAGGTCTGCGTTCCTTTATTTATTTATTTATTTATTT
>NW_022943045.1:0-786 GCF_012274545.1 Fukomys damarensis | reverse complement strand
CTTCCTAGGGATGTTATGAGGAACAGTTAATGATAATAATCATTAAAGAATTATTTCCATCTTAGTTTGGCTATTAATTAAGTGCCACTGTGTGCGGAACTCTATTAACTCTACAAGAAGCAAAAGCAGTGGATAACAAGGAAAGTATCAGACACCATTCTGAGTATGGGAATCCCTGTTACCTGGTATAGAAAGCGATAGCCTTATGTCAGAAGAAATGACCTTCCATGTGGCCACACTTTCCTGTCATCTTGTCTATTTATCTGAAACTTTATTTTCTTAGGGGTGTAATAGGAGAGAGAAGCTACAGAGGTTTCATTTAAGAGACTTTCAAAGCATTAATGGATCTCAGCAATTCTCTGTTTCTGCTCCACACTTCTGAGTTTAAAGATAAACTAATTGACAACCAGATTTGAGAGTTTTCTATATTCACCAGACTTGTTCTCTCATCTCCTAATCCATAGTTCATTGTACTGACTGATATGCTAGGATGCCTGTCATGGTCCCAAGAAAATCATAGTGGCCAAATTTTATTACAAACAGCAAAAACCAGCTTCCTCTTTTGTAACAAGAATCTAAGGAATTTTAGACTATTAATTTAACAAGTACTGCTAGTCTCAAGTTCTCCTTTGGTCCCGAGGTAAAATTTTAACAAAAGATTTTCATATTCTGATGAAAGATGATCAATAAGAAGAAACACATTTTGAACCTCCTACACATTCGGTCTAAAAGTTTGACTAGGAGTTGTTATTTCAGTTTACTTTTATGGTAACCTTACAAGAGAAG
>NW_022943044.1:0-558 GCF_012274545.1 Fukomys damarensis | reverse complement strand
AAAAAAAAAAAAAATGAGTTGAGCTCTCTTGTAATTTTCAGAAGAATAATTACTGGAACACTTACTTTAACAAAGAATGTCTAAAACACCGTGTGTGATAGGAAATTGCGTACGCTGGGGGAAAATGAATTGAAAACAGAATGAATGAATCGGCAAGTCCTTGTAGTGTGCCCATAGCCACTAAGCCCTGAGCTAGTGATCCGCTCCCCGTTGGCAGCTCTGCCTTCTTCCATGGTAGATTTGACCTTTATTCAGTGACTTTTGGTTGGATCCTGACCTATATGTGTGCTTTCTCCCTTTACTTCCCCCCTTTAAACTGTATTCAGCTCCTTTTTAAACCCCAAGTCTTCAGTATGTCTGCATTTGGTTTGATATATGTTTCAAATTTGATACTTTTTACCTAACTTGTGAAAACATGGAAATTAAGTTCACAGGCCAATGAGTTAAATTCCTGGACCAAGAATTAAGTTTATGGGCCAAGAATATATATTGTTAGTGGGCCAAGAAAAAAATATATATTCTAACTAACTAACTAACTATAAATATATATATATATAT
>NW_022943043.1:0-220 GCF_012274545.1 Fukomys damarensis | reverse complement strand
CCCTTCAGGCCTAAGAGAGTGCCTAGCAGCTCTGAGTACACACAAGCCTCCAGAACTCTGTATTCTTGGGGATAGGTTCAGTTTCACTTTAGAACACAAACGCACATTGCAGAGGGTTTCTGCGGATTAAAGTGCAGTTTTCACCGGGAACAAGTAGCTCTCGCCGCTTACCTGTTTAAAGTGAAAGCGGTCAGTTTCATGAATGTGAAGTACTCCACAG
>NW_022943042.1:0-341 GCF_012274545.1 Fukomys damarensis | reverse complement strand
GGAGAGGGAGAATTCACCTGCCGGGCACAGAACTCTCTGGGCTCCCAGCGCGCTTCCCTGAGCGTGTCCCTGCAGGGTGAGTATTGAGGGGCTGCTCCTGGGCCAGGAGAAGAGGGACCTGCAGCTCCAGGTGTCTGAGCAAACATCCCATGTGACTCCGCAGTGGAGTAGGATGTGCTCTGCTCAGCCTCAAGGCAGATGCAAGAGGGCTGGGGATGTAGCTCAGTGGTGCTGCCGCCTGCCTTGCAAGGTTCTATCAGAACCAGACTTCGATCCTCAGTAAGGAAAAAAAAAAAAAAAGACAGTTGCAAGATCCAAAGGTACCTCTTGGGCTTGCGGCT
>NW_022943041.1:0-245 GCF_012274545.1 Fukomys damarensis | reverse complement strand
TCTACTTTTGTGTTTGTCTGCCCAAGGGCACACTCAGGCTTGAGACTCACTCTGAGTGTCTCTCTCTGTTTATTCCAGATGTTGGAATAGAATAGACTATGGTCTAACTCTCTCTCCTCTCTCTCTTCTCCCTTTCTAATTCTAGCCAAGAAGAAGGTGTACATTCTTCTACATTATACCACTCCTTCAGCTATCTCCTTTTAAACCCTTTCAAAAAAGTGTTGGTCCACAAAGATTAATGGAAG
>NW_022943040.1:0-203 GCF_012274545.1 Fukomys damarensis | reverse complement strand
AGAGGCCGCCTCCTGTCAGAGAGATTTGGTGCCCACTGCTGTCGAGGATCCCATCTGCCTGCCCAGTGGTGAGTGTACGAAAGTAAATGTGCGCATCGGGGAGATGGATCGCGCGCGTGTGCATGGCTGGGGTGAGACCCTGTGACCAGCTAGAGCGTCCTGAGTGAGTGGGTGAACGCGGGGGTGGGAGCGGCTGAGGCCGT
>NW_022943039.1:0-241 GCF_012274545.1 Fukomys damarensis | reverse complement strand
GTGAGGTCTTTGTTCTTATGGATATTTTGTATTAGAATCCATTTCTATCTATTTTTCCACAGTGTACAGAATATGTTTTATTTGCTGTATGAATTTGTTGTATTATATTCTTCCATCCTGATAAGACAATGTTTTGGCCTAATGAGATTTTTGAGTAATAGTGTTTTGTTTTGTTTCGTTTCGTTTTGTTTGGACTTTGTCTAGAGGATTTTAAATTGTTGTATTAGGTAGGCCTCAAACT
>NW_022943038.1:0-206 GCF_012274545.1 Fukomys damarensis | reverse complement strand
GTATCATAATTACTCTGGGTGCCAGGGCTACTGAGTGGTGTGGTCAGGGTGTTGGATGTCCTGAAGAACATGGGGCCGTTCCACACACAAAATGTGTCCTGTAACTGGTCTCACTGGAAACACTGCTGCTTATCAAAGCACAACCTTTAGCACCACATGTAGTATATTGTCTACCTAGTTCTTATTTTCAGCTTAACGTACTGTCA
>NW_022943037.1:0-257 GCF_012274545.1 Fukomys damarensis | reverse complement strand
GAGTATACCCAGGCAAGAATATCCGACTGTTTTATGGATGTGGGCTAGCCATGACAAATACCCGAAAAGGGGAAGATGAGTGGAACACAGGTTGTCTAAGGTTGTAAAAGTGCAAAAAATGGAGAAGAACTTTACCTTGTCAAGGGGACTGCATATAGAAGACTCCTACTGGAGAGGAAAGGGAAACGCAGAACAGCCCTCAAAGTATACATGAGACAAAAAGTCAGCCCTTTATTATACTTTTTTCTTTCCCCTTA
>NW_022943036.1:0-219 GCF_012274545.1 Fukomys damarensis | reverse complement strand
GTGAGTTCAAGACCAGCCTGAACTACATAGCGAGACCCTATCTCAAAACAACAAACAAACAAACAAAAGTCTAAACAACAGCAAACATGCTGGCTGTTGCCTGGCCCCAGCATGCGGAGGATTCAGGACCATCTGAGCAGAGCAGCGAATCTGAGCCCAAAACAGGCCCCTGACCACTGAAAGGTTACCCGTCCACAGCCCAGCCACAGTAGGAACAGC
>NW_022943035.1:0-300 GCF_012274545.1 Fukomys damarensis | reverse complement strand
TTCTTGACCAAACTAGCACAGCAGGAAAATTTGAAAGCCACATAAAAAGTATAGAGAAAGACCGCAAAACTCCCTAAGAGTACTTTTATTTGGATTTGAGAATGAAGGCTTTATAAGTTACACACTATTAAGTTTTTTTTAAGGAATAATTGTCCAATAAAAATGAAGTGATATCTGTTCGATTGTAAAAGGTTTAGTAAATAGTAATTAGATTTCGTATTTAGGAACATCCAGAACTCTAAAATGAAGTTTCATCCCACTGCATTTATTTCAATTTAAAGATAAGATACTTTGAAAAAG
>NW_022943034.1:0-366 GCF_012274545.1 Fukomys damarensis | reverse complement strand
GAACCTAGAGGGCATATGACATACTTGGCTTGGGTAAAGCCCAACATCTTTGTTTTTAAACTTTGTAAGGTTTTTCTGTAAACACACATTGATTTAAAACCACATGTTTAAGTACTTAATGTAAGCAAAGATTAGATAGTAAAATAATAGCACTTTGTCTATTACAGAGAAGCAAGCAATCCTTTTTGGCATCTCTTAACACAATCAGCATGAAGCCATAGAGACAACCCCACTAACAGAGCAGATAAATCAGATACGAATTCTCTGTAGTGAAAGATTTTATTTTCTTAAAACTGACTGTTATAAAAATATTAAATGATTTGGGCTTAAACAAATTATTAACTTTAGGATACCCTTTTTTTTTTT
>NW_022943033.1:0-343 GCF_012274545.1 Fukomys damarensis | reverse complement strand
TTCTTTCCTTCCTCACAATGAATAATATTAGTTTCCCTCCCACTTTGAAGAGCCTCTTTCAGGATTAAGTGGGATGATTTGGATGAATTCCTTCATGTCATTCTGAACACACAGCAAGTTTACCTCTGTGCTATCCCAGGCAGCGACAGTCTGAGGAGCAGCAAAGGCAGTTCTGTCCCCTTTGCTGAAGGACCCCTGATTTGGCAAATGCAGTTTTCCTTACTAGTAAGTGTCCACTGGCAGGATGACAGTTATTAAGGTGGACTTTGTCACTGTTCCGTTTAGTAGGCAGCATTTTCTCGAGAGAGAGAATGGTTAGGAGAAAAAGGAAAAAAAAATACAC
>NW_022943032.1:0-225 GCF_012274545.1 Fukomys damarensis | reverse complement strand
CTCATTGTGCCTGAGAAAGTCAAAACCAGGATTGTCCCTCCCAGCAGGAACACACAACCAGGGGCAAGGCAAGAGTCTTGCACCTTCATGGGATTTGATTGCCTGTCAGTTGGGAGGTATTGCTGGCATAGGTACTCAAGGGCTAGGGTTGCTAAACACCCTGAAATGTCCACAGCAAATCCTCATAATGAAGAGTTGTACTGCTACAATGTCAAAGACACATCT
>NW_022943031.1:0-588 GCF_012274545.1 Fukomys damarensis | reverse complement strand
TTTATTGGTACATTTAAAGCAAACAATACAGTTACATTTATCACTGGGATCTTGTACCTTTACGTGATATGGCTTGGTTCATATTTTCTCCCCATATCCCTGCAAAGACTTTCTTTTAAATATTTCCTTTTTTCATATTCTTTCTTTTTCCTTATTTCCTTTTCCCTACCCTTCCCACATCCCCTTTAGCCATTTTCATTCATTTCACACTATCAACTATGCCATTTCAACCTTATTTACACTTTTCATTTTTCACAACAGTGAAACTATTTGGTATTTACTTAAATGTGTCCTTCGTATTTCACTTGAGTATAGCTTCATTTTGCATACGTTTAGCTATAAATGTCTCAGTTTCTCATTCTTTATGGCTGAGTAGTACTCCGTTGTATCTTCTTTATCCAGTCTCCAGTTGATGGGCATTTGGGTTGTTTACAAGTTTTAGCTATTATAAACTGTGACCATATACACTTGGGAGTGCATATATCACTGTGGTATGATTTTTTCATTATTTTGAAAAGATACCCAGCAGAGGGATAGCTGGGTCAAATGGGACCTCTCATCCTAGTACTTTGAGGAATCTCCATATTG
>NW_022943030.1:0-327 GCF_012274545.1 Fukomys damarensis | reverse complement strand
GAAGATGCTTTTCACCAGATGTGAAATTTGTGAATGGAAGCCAAATTTTGAAAAATGCTTTTTCTTGAGAACTGGTTTGTGAATAGAAGCATTTGTGAACTGAAGTATTACTAAACATGAATGCATATTTTTTATTTTCTCCTTTACATAAAATGTAGCCCCATTCCGTACCTTGTTTTTCATTTAATAATATATTATGGAAAACCCTCTAAATATAGTAAAAAGACCTTCATGAAAAAAATTTTTACAGTTGCATAGTACCCCTCTGTGTGGATGTACCAGTTTATCCACTTTTTATTGCTGCAAATTGTATTATTTCCACTCCTT
>NW_022943029.1:0-213 GCF_012274545.1 Fukomys damarensis | reverse complement strand
TTGGAAGCCAGGGATAATATTTTATAGAAAAATTAGCATAAAGAAAGACATATGGAAGGAAATATTTTTACATGAAAAAATTATATAGATATAGATATAGATATATAGATACAGAAATCCTACAATTTGTATGTAATATGTTAAATTACCAGGCAAAATCCAAAGGATGAAAAACTTTTAGTAGTAATTTACAAAATCAATACACTAAGTAGG
>NW_022943028.1:0-248 GCF_012274545.1 Fukomys damarensis | reverse complement strand
CTGGGTGCTCAGAGAAGGCCCAAGGTCGCAGAGGTGGCCAGCAGGCTGCAGGTCCGGCTGGGCTCTGTCGCCCGTAGGCATCCTGGCTGCGGAGAAGGTGGGACTCAGACTCACATTAGAAATTCGGAGCCTGTCAGTCGCACTGAGAGCACCTGCTGCCCGCTGAGAGCCCTGTCTCAGGGTTTCTTCCAGACAGCGAGTCACCGCCACTCTTTGGGGTGGAGAAACACAGTCTCTGAGCAGCGTGG
>NW_022943027.1:0-209 GCF_012274545.1 Fukomys damarensis | reverse complement strand
AATGAGACAAAGAATGTTTTTTCCACAAAATTATTAGAAAATATCTATATGACTTATTAGATCTTGGAAACAGATGACCATAGAGTTTATTTATGACAGTGAATGTTGGCGATTGAACTCCTGTTGATGACATTTCTTCTGAGGGGCCTCTTTCTAAGTGGTCATAAGGTTCAGACTAAGAGTCATACAACTCCATCCAATTTCTGGAC
>NW_022943026.1:0-1614 GCF_012274545.1 Fukomys damarensis | reverse complement strand
CATCAGAAACTACAAGGACAGGGTGGACAGTGCAAATAAATCTTGGGGCCATAACATTTTTTTTTCTTGCTTAGTTAAATGACTTTGTACATTGATTAGCTTGAAATAAATGGAGCTTTGGGTTGCTCTCAAATTACAGTCAAATAAACAACACTTGATTAATCATTTAAGTCTTTTCAAGTGAAGAGTTCACTAGTGCTGTATAGTTAATGTTTGTCTCTGCATTTTGCAGAGCTCCTTTTATCTTGAAAATCTGAATTAAAGATACCATGTTTTGTAGATGCATGCATACCCGTGTTTATAGCAGCTGAAACTTGGAAATAAACTATATGTCCATCAACAGAGTAATGTATAAAGAAAATGTGGTCTTTCCATGCAATGGAATATTACTCTACCCTAAAGAAGAATAAAGTTGAAGCATTTGTAAGTAACGGGATGTATCCTGGAGCTACACTATAAGGTAAAATACATGACATGCACAAACTTGAATATGACAGGGTTTTTCTTATATGAGAAATTCAAAGTATAAATAAGGAGCAAAAAAAAAAGATAGATAACAGGAAGTAGCATGGTAGATCTTTCTAAACAGCAAGGGGACCAAAGATAGAGGAAGGAGAGGCTAAAGGTATAAGAAAATAACAGACCTCTAATGTACATGCACTGTCCCTCATGAGCGATGTAATTATTTCACAAGGTGAACAGGTGCTAATAAAAAAATAAAAACTGAAAAATAAACTGAAATTTGACACTCACTTGAAAACCTGCCCCAGACCCTGGAAATATCATCTTACTCTCTGAGTGAATTTTACTCTACAAAATTGATACTCTTGGTACTTCATAAAGTGAGGCCAGGCAGTACTAGTGCTGCGCCTGCCCTTCAATATTAGGTAATTTGTCTAAGCTTCCTATCCGTTTTTATGACTACAAACACAGTTTTCTGTTTGTTTACATTATGCAATAACTATGGTCATCTGGGTGAGCTGATGTATGTTCATACTAGATCTTAATAATTTTGCTCCTTCTGTCTCCCTCCCTCCCCCTCTCTCCTCCCTCCTTTCTGCCTTTCCCATTTTAGTTAATGGAGTTCCTTCTCTTTTAAAGTAACTTGTCTCACAAGGCTTAAAATCATAGAACACAATAACTCCTCTCAAGCACCATGTAGAACAAGCCTGTGTAAAATTTATTTTTCTAAAACCTAGCAGTTGGTTTCTCATAAAGAGGAACACCCTCATTAAAAGTCACGTGTTTTCCACCTTGAAATAGTTTTCACTGGATATCAAAAGAAGAGAGCACTTTTAATGGTTCAGACTGGGGATTTAATTAGAAACAAAGCACTTGAGAGGGGGAAATGACTGCCAGTTAAAAACGAGGGCACAGGGTAATAACTAATAAGAATAATTTACAAGTACTTTGGTGACAAACTCTAGAACAGCTATGTAACACGAGAATTGCAATGTTGGTAGTTACAGGGGACATGTTTCCAAGAATAATCAAAAGGATTCAATCCCATCCAGCGCTGTCAGGTGCTTTTTAATGTTGGTGAACACCGTAAGTGATCATTTGGTTTTGTACTGGTTTAATAGGAAAAGTCTTATAGGGTACATTTTAAGGAAG
>NW_022943025.1:0-1122 GCF_012274545.1 Fukomys damarensis | reverse complement strand
AGGGAGAGGGAGAGAGGAAGAGGGAGAGGGGGGGAGGGGGAGAGAGGGAAAGAGAGGGAAAGAAAAAGACAGCAAGCAAGCAAGCAAGCAAGCTTGGTGGTACACACATATAATCCCTGCACTGTAGGAGGCTGTGAAATTGGAGAATCATAAGGTCCAGCTCAGCCTGGGCAACTCAGTAAGTTCCTGACTCAAACTTTAAACTAGATGTGTCAAATTGCAAGGAAATGTGACTCATAAACAGACGATTAGTCAGACCTGTAATCCCAGCACTCAGGAGAGGCTGAGGCAGGAGGAGCACAGCAAATTCAAGGCCAGCCTGGGCTACACAGTGAGTTTAAGGCCAGCCTGAGCTACAGAGCAAGATCTTGTTTTAAAACAAACAGCAACATACACACAATATAATCCATCAGACAGTGATAAATACCAAGGAGAAAAACATAAGGAACAGCAGGACTGGGACTGGGAGTGCTATGCAGGTGTAGACAGGACAGGATGCAATGTGGCCATACTTGAAGGAGGTATGGGAGTAAGGCATGCAGGTTTGGGGCAAGGTATTTTCAGAAGGAACAACAGGGCAAAAGCCCTGAGAGTAATAGTGCCAGCCTATTCAAAGATAACCAAGAAGGCCAAGACATTTATGGAACAGACTGAACCATGAGCAGATAGCTGGATAAAAAGGGGTGGGAAGCAGACAGAAGAAGGGCACTGCAAGCCACTGTGAGAATTTTCACTTTTACTCTTGAGTGTAGTGGAGGAGGGTAAGGGATGGCTTTGGTTAGGAATAACCTGCTGACACTTTTACACAAATCTCTTCAATGCTGAAAAAATGATGTCAAGTGGAAGCAAAGACACTAGTTAGGAAGCTAATAATCTAGGGGAGACATGATGGTGACTTAAAACAGGATAGTAGTAGTGGGTGTGGTAAAATGGGATGCATTCTAAAGACAGAGCCAACAGGATTTACTGATGACTACTGACCATGAGAGAGCGGACTCAATGCTCTGATCTAGGTAATCTGAAAGATGAGTTCTGGAGTCTAATACTGCCATGGCTTACGCATTTAATAAATGTCTTTGGGGGCCAGGGATTTAGTGCAGTGGTTCCACGGCCTGCCTTGCA
>NW_022943024.1:0-1042 GCF_012274545.1 Fukomys damarensis | reverse complement strand
AGGACACCAAGCTCGCCATGCAGGTACATGCACTGGTCCTCAGAGGTCAGAGGACAGTAGAAGACTAGGCTACCTTTGAAACCAAGAAAGAGTCCCCACAGATAAGAAACAACTACACACTGGACAGAAAATGAGGTATCCTCCCAATTCCTATGAAGACATTCAGCACATTAAAACATTCTTCAAAATTGTTTCAACTTTTCAAGTTCTGTGAACAAAAAGTTATAACACAAAGAAAAAAAGCCAAAAACATTTATGTTTCTGTGTATCCACCTTGTCCTTCCCTTTCATTTGCATCAGTAGTTATAACCTTAAGACCCACTCATACCTGGCAATAAAATTTAATAATAGAGAGCAAAGTAGCAGCTGTGTTCATGGACCACACCCAAGGCTATGAGTGAACTGTATACCTCAATGATGGGATTCATATTTAAAGAAAATGGAATTTGCATCATAGTCTTTGTTCCCACTTTGACATGTACTACATCTAAAAGTTTGGCTGCTTTTATTCATGGCTGCTTTTTCATCTGTCTGTAACATAAAATTGCAATTTAGCAACTTGCTGAGATCTCTGGTTTTCTAGGGAAAACTATGCCAAAGCAAACACTGGCATCTGCTTATGCTTTGGTGTTTCTATGAAAACAACATGCAGCATGAGTCACTGCTGCTGATGAATTGTGTGCCTTATGTGAGCTCTGATGAAAGAAAACAGCAGTTAAATGTGGTAGGGTATCAGTAAGCATGGTAAGAAGGACCATCTGAGCCAGGAGTGGTGGTGAGTTCCTGTAATCACAGAACTTGGGAGGCTGAGGTAGAAGGATCGCTGTGAGCTTCAGGCCAGCCTGGGCAACACAGTGAGTTCAAGGCTAGCCTGAACTACATAGTGACATCTTGTCTCAAACAAATCAAAACAAGAAAACAAAACAGAAAGAACATTTGTGAAAGAACAGCAGCATGGTAAACTGGCACTAGATAGAAGGTCCATTTCAGATCATTGCAATTTTCCATTTCAGAACCCAAAGAAGTATTTGCAGCATCTAGA
>NW_022943023.1:0-269 GCF_012274545.1 Fukomys damarensis | reverse complement strand
AAATTAGTCAGTTTTTACAAATAAATGATAATGCCAATACAACATACAGGAATCTATGGGACAGAATTAGCAAAGTTGAATGAAGAAGATAAAAACATTCTAAATACGCCAATTACATTCAGTGAAATTGAAAACATAATTAAAATTTTACCAACTAAGAATAGCGCAAATCCTTATGGCTTAACTGCTGCATTCTACAAGACATTCCAATACTCTTTAAACTTTTCAGTGAAATTGAAAGGGAAGCAATACTTCCAAATTCATTCCTG
>NW_022943022.1:0-215 GCF_012274545.1 Fukomys damarensis | reverse complement strand
TAGCTCAGTGGTGCCGCCGCCTGCCTTGCAAGTGCAAGGTCCTGAGTTCGATCCCCAGTACCGAAAACAAAAACAAAAACAGACTGTGAAGTTCAAGTTTGAGAAGCCAGAGATATGGCCTGTGGAATATAGGACTCACATTTAAATGTGAATCTCATATAGAAAACTAAGTTCTATGTGTGTGTGTGTGTGTGTGTGTGTGTGTGTGTGTGTGT
>NW_022943021.1:0-234 GCF_012274545.1 Fukomys damarensis | reverse complement strand
AGCTGAAAGGGTGGGAGGGTCCCAAGGGCAACTGACGGTGGTGGGCAGCAGCTTGTCTCTGCCCCAACATGCTGGACAAACACTGTTGCTCCCCAGTGTGATGCACCTGGAAAGGCACTGGGAGCACTGCCTTCAGATTGCCTAGATGGCATGGGACAGAATGATGTAAGTGCAGAAGGTGCAGCTTTATCCTTTTTCTCCACCAAGTCACCCTGAGTCTCTCTGAAGTACCCA
>NW_022943020.1:0-391 GCF_012274545.1 Fukomys damarensis | reverse complement strand
TTTAGAGAAATATCTCAAAATTAATTTATCCATGAATAGGTAGACTTTGATGGCATATTTTCACTTCTTTTCACAACATTGGTATTATGCATACATATTATTGCTATGTTAGCTTTTTTTACTTAACAATTCAAAACCAATAATTTCCATTTTACATATTCATACCTATATAGAAATGAGTGAAATTTTTTGCTTACACTGTGTCCATTAGATTAAAGCAAGTACACACGCAGGATATAAAAAACCAAGTGCTCAATGTAACTGTACTGTATGCTTAAAAAGCAGCCATAAACTCAATGAGAAAAAAATGTAATATGAAAAACGAAGGGCTCATTCTTCTTCCCTTCCTTTCATCTTTCCTTGTTTTGTCTTTTCATGGGTCTCTCACTGC
>NW_022943019.1:0-200 GCF_012274545.1 Fukomys damarensis | reverse complement strand
ATAGATCATATCAGCAGATGTTATGTGCTACAATAGTTGGTGAGTTACTCCAGTCCAAGTGCCGGCCACCCCTTAGAAAGAGTGGTTGGATGTCATTCCATTGAGGAGTAAGTGGAATCCAGGATTCAGAGCAGCCATGCGTTGCCTTCATTTCAGGGCCCCAGTGTTACACTCCCACAGTAACTGGGTGAGCAGTAGCC
>NW_022943018.1:0-762 GCF_012274545.1 Fukomys damarensis | reverse complement strand
TTTTAGTGAGTTTGTTATTTGTTTACAGGAATGCTGCTGATTTTTGAGTGTTGACTTTGTATCGTTCTATACTGCCACATTTGGATACTAAGTCTAAGAGTTTCCAAGGTCTTCTATGTAGAGGATCGTGTCATGTGCACACTGATAATTTAACTTCTCCCTTCCCTTTCCATAACCTTCCATTTCTTTTTGTCTTATTGCTCCAGCTAGTATTTTTAGACTATATGAGAGAGGAATGGTGATAGCAAACATCTGTCTTGTTCCTCATCTTACAAGGAAAGCTTTCGGCCTCTCTGCATTAGTATGATTTTGGTAGTTGTTTGTCATACGTGGTTTTCATCGGGTTGTAATAAACACCTTCTATTCCTGTTCTCTTCAGTTTTTTTTTCTTTTTTTTATCACGAATGAACACTGGATTTCGTCAAATGCTTTTTCTGTGTCTATGAAGACGATCGTGTGATTTTTGCCCTTGGTTCCGTTTATGTGGTGTGTTGCATTTATTGACTTGCATATGTTGTACCATCCCTGCATTCTTGGAGTGACTCCTATTTGGCCAAGATGTGGGATCTTTTTGATGATTAGCTGCACTGTTTGCCAGTATCTTATTGAAGATTCTTTGTGTTCTTTTAAGAGATTGGCCTGTACTTCTCTTTTTTGGTTGGGCCTTTTTCTGCTTTTGGAGTCAGGTAACGGAAAGCGCATTCAGTCAGGACTGGAGAGTGACGCAGCTGCTAAGAGGGGACCGAACACCCCGGAAGTTTT
>NW_022943017.1:0-276 GCF_012274545.1 Fukomys damarensis | reverse complement strand
CCTTTCATCTCCCTCTCAGTCTCTTTGTGGAGAGAAGGACATTACAGAACTTTTGTTTTTCCTTAAAGATGCTTAACTATGGCATCAAATGGACAAAATGGTTAGCAAGGGACTTGAAAAATCTAACCCCAAGGAATCCATATAGATAATTCAGAAGTACTCTTCTGATTTGGGGAAATTCAAGAATAAAGAAACAATCCTCTTAGGAACATGTTTTAATGGGTGAAATTAAATCCTTTTATGGCGGATTTTTAAACAGTCTTCTCATTACCACAT
>NW_022943016.1:0-202 GCF_012274545.1 Fukomys damarensis | reverse complement strand
TGTGGGGACTGGGACGAGGATGGAAGTAGATCAAGTCCTGTTGGGCCTCAAAGTATTTAAGAAGCACTAGCTTGGAATCCCACCCTTTTATAATACAGCAGCAGCTTCTGTCAGTTATGAGAGAGGCCCACACCTTAGCGTGAGGCCCAGGACTTTGTACACCTGCTCACTGAGAAGGCAGGGAGATGACTGGCCCCAGAGT
>NW_022943015.1:0-270 GCF_012274545.1 Fukomys damarensis | reverse complement strand
GAATTCCAAAGTCTGTTTCCAACCTACTGTGCGATCAGAGAAGTTCACTCTTCTCTAATGACAAATCACACACTTGGCCTTAGCTATTTATTCATGTTTATATCTTAATTTCAGAGATTCAACGCTCTTTGGATAAGTGAGGCATGCATTATCTGTATTAATAATAGATATTTGTTTAATAACTTTGTAACTTACAAAACACTTTAACACATTACTACATGAAATTCTTACTGCAGTCTTATGAAGTAAGATTCCTTATTCCCACCTTGA
>NW_022943014.1:0-938 GCF_012274545.1 Fukomys damarensis | reverse complement strand
TTTTGAGGCACTTTTAGCAGAGAAGCCCGTCAGGCCTAAGAGAGTGCCTAGCATCTCTGAGTGAACACAAGCTTCCAGAACTCTGTATACCTGGGAATAGGTTCAGTTTGACGTTAGATCACAAACGCAGTTTGCAGAGGGCTTCGGTGGTTTAAAGTGCAGTATTCCCCCCGAAAGAGCTTCTCTCGTCACTTAGCCATTTAAAGCGACAGCAGTCAGTTTCATGAATGTGAAGTACTCCACAGAGGAAGGTGCTGCAACTCTGGGAGTTTACCAGGGAAGTCAACATCTTTTGTGGAGTACAACTCTATTCCTTTTTGTTTGTAGGTCTCTGCCTGGCAGAGATTGAGACACTGTTGTGAGGCACTTTTAGCAGAGAATCCCTTCAGGCCTAAGAGAGTGCCTAACAGCTCTGAGTGCACAAAAGCCTGCAGAACTCTGTATACTTGGGGATAGGTTCAGTTTGACGTTAGAACACAAACGCACTTTGCAGAGGGCTTCTGGGTTTTAAAGTGCAATTTTCCCTATGAAACAGCTTCTCTCGCCGCTTAGCCATTTAAAGTGAAAGCGGTCAGTTTCATGAATGTGAAGTACTCCACAGAGGAAGGTGCTGCAACTCTGGGAGTTTACCCGGGAAGTCAACATCTTTTGTCGAGTACAACTCTATTCCTTTTTGGTTGTAGGTCTCTGCCTGGCAGAGATTAAGACACTGTTGTGAGGCACTTTTAGCAGAGAATCCCTTCAGGCCTTAGGGAGTGCCTAGCAGCTCTGAGTACACGCAAGCCTCCAGAACTCTGTATACTTGGGGATAGGTTCAGTTTGACGTTAGAACACAAACGCACTTGGCAGAGTGATTCTGCGGTTTCAAGTTCAGTATTCCCCGGGAAACAGCTTCTCTCGCCTCTTAGCCATTTAAAGCGAAAGCGGTCAGTTTCATG
>NW_022943013.1:0-434 GCF_012274545.1 Fukomys damarensis | reverse complement strand
GTGGAGAGGCACAGCAGCGTCTGCTCTGCTGCCCTGTGACCCAGCAGTGGAACCGCCTTCTGCAGCAACTTGTGACCTATTTCAAAATAACCAGAAGAGTCCCACGTCCCAGCTCCTAGCAAGGATAAACATTTGCTGAGATGGGAACACTAAGTACTCCGGTTTGATCCTTACGGAGTGTACTCATGTCAAATTATCATACTGTGCCTCCTAAATGCGGACAAACATTATGTGTCGATTAAACAATTCTCAAAATTAAACGACTTGAAATCCCAGCACTGGGAGGCTGAGTCAGGAGGATTGCTGCATTTCTGAGGCCAGCCTGGGCTAAACAGGAAGTTCAAGGCCAGCCTGAACGACATAACCAGTCTTAAAACAAATGAAACAAAGATGGGGTGCAGAGATGGGGCTCACCACCCGCTTTTGCTGGGGGA
>NW_022943012.1:0-315 GCF_012274545.1 Fukomys damarensis | reverse complement strand
TCCCAAGTGCTGAGATTACAGGTCTGTGCCAACAGAACCAGCTTTCTGTCTTCATTTTTTAAAACTGACTAATGTTACCTTCAATGAATGGGTTGGAAAATATTTCCTCCTCCTAAATATTTTATAAGACTTCACATAAAGCTGATATTATTTCTTCCTTAAATGTTTGGTAAAATTCACTAGTGAAACCATTTGAGCTTGGAGTTGGTTGGAAGATTTTACCTTATTTTATAGCACTATTACTTTTCAGTTTATCAATTTTTGTTTGTTGTTTTTGTGCCAGGAACGGAGCTCAGGAGCTCCTGCTTGACAGGC
>NW_022943011.1:0-772 GCF_012274545.1 Fukomys damarensis | reverse complement strand
ACTGTTACTCCTGGGGGCAGTTGTTCTACAGTATCTCACAAACAGGGGCCAGAGACCTCCTTCTTCACAATCACCTGGCTTATTGTTTCCGATGTTTAGGCAGTCTTATCCAGGAGACTCATGGCCCACTGTGTTTATGCATTAACATTTCCCGAACAAACAAATAATAATGTTAGCTTTTGTGACAATTCTGTAAGTTTTACGAGTAACTAATGTTGTGAGTGCTGCCCTGGTTTGAATTAATAAACATCCTCTCCGGGAGAGGCTAGACTTTAATGAATCTGTCAGTCACTGTCAGTTAAACAGCCAATGTGTCTGAGGATGTGAGAGATGAGAAAAGAAACAGTTGTTATAGCGATTTTAAAGCTTTTCGCCATGTTAGGTTGGCATTTTTTAGCAAGACTAATATCAAAGAATGTTTGTCCTGCAATTCAGATTTCTTGCTTCTAAGTGGCAGTGATGCCTTCCTGACATGCAAAAGACTTCAGGAAGTGCTCTTCTTAAGTATTGCTTTAAGCTCTCAGGCACAAAGTTTTCACTGTATTTTTGAACCGATCAACACCTTTTTGTAATTTGATAATTACTTTCCTTTTGTGTGGTTAACTTATTCCAACCCTTTCCTTCTGAAGGCGGCTCCCTCTTGTGTTTTGTGTTGGAGTAAGTCTGTGAACAGTATGGCATTTATGCTCTGCAGTCACTGTGCCCTGGAGGGCAAAGCTTCCTAACTGCCAGTTGTCCCTGGGCAGCTCACTAGAGACTCGAATGGAGAAGC
>NW_022943010.1:0-559 GCF_012274545.1 Fukomys damarensis | reverse complement strand
CCATTGTACCATTGTAGCATGATGCAGTGCTTACATGTCTGTGGTGATGCAGGTGTAAATGACTCTATTACACTGCCAGTCACAGAAAAAGATGTTACACATACAGTTATGTGTGTGATACTTGATCATTACACTACATGACTGTGTGACTATTTTTTTGTTTACTATTATACTTCTATCACTATTTTAGAGTGTATTCCTCTATTTATTTTTAAAAACCCATTTACTATAAAATACTATGCCATGTTATGCTGACAGCAGTCTCGTACACCTTTTTAGAGTAGCCCTTGATTACATCACGAAGCCAGACTAAGTGACTGACCTGTATTGTCTAGGTTTATGTAAGTACACTCTTTCATTTTCACACAACAGCCAAATTGGCTTAATGAGGCATATATTCTAACCCTTAATTTTGTAGTTTGTACAAGATTCAGGGACACTAAACTTGCATTATGTGGGCAAAATGACAGTAATTTAACAGGGGTCAAGTGTTCCAAACATGTTTATCAGTAGCCCAAATGGAGACAGTGGCTTTTCATTTTGTTTTCAAAGTGATTCT
>NW_022943009.1:0-205 GCF_012274545.1 Fukomys damarensis | reverse complement strand
CCCTGTCTCAAAAAAACGGGGAGGAGGCTGGAGATGTAATTCAGCGATAGAGTACTTGCCCAGAATACATGAGGCCCTGGGTTCCTTTCACAGAACTGCAAACAAACAAGAGTATAATTTCTACAAAAATGAAGTTGAATAGACATATGGATGAGGTGCTAAAATAATAAAACTGCCATCTGATCAAATGTAGGAAAACTAAAAA
>NW_022943008.1:0-240 GCF_012274545.1 Fukomys damarensis | reverse complement strand
GCTCCTCTGACCCAGTTGTGGGGGACAAGGCGATAGTGTTCTGATGGCCAAGGTTTGGCCTGGCTATTCACTGTAGGTGCCTAGGATGAAAGCTGCTCCACTGAAACCGTGGCCCCAAAACGGAGCCATGTATTTCCCCACGGAAAATGTAGAAATGAGGAAATGGATTCTGAAAAGATACAGCCATATTTATCTGTTATACTCACCTTCTCAGAGGTAGTGGTGTCATGTAAACACATA
>NW_022943007.1:0-254 GCF_012274545.1 Fukomys damarensis | reverse complement strand
ACCCATCGTTCTAGTTCTGTGCCTATATTAATCACCACTTTACACAATGCCTACGATATTCTTCTGCATGAATCTGAAAGCTGTTCCCTGTATATCTATGAACTCAATGACCATAAGAGTTTTGCTGAAAAAAATGTAAAACTTATGTATTATAAGAAAGTACAATAATAAAAATGAATTTTGTTTTTTTGGGGGGGACAGAAATAGGGATCGACCTTGGGCCCTAGCGCTTGCGAGGCAGGCAGCAGAACCAC
>NW_022943006.1:0-295 GCF_012274545.1 Fukomys damarensis | reverse complement strand
AAGCTAACACATTTTCTATAAGGTGCAAAGGGGAAGGGAAAGTAAGAGGGGCAGGGGAGAAGAGAGATGGGAATGGAATCAACATGAGCAAAAGAAAAAATGGAAACAAAGTCTTTGTGGATAGGGAGGGGTGGAGGGGTTGAAGGAAGGGCTGGAGAATGGGGATAAATAAGAACTAAGATGGATTACGTAAAG
Source organism: Fukomys damarensis (assembly GCF_012274545.1). Taxonomy (NCBI): domain Eukaryota; kingdom Metazoa; phylum Chordata; class Mammalia; order Rodentia; family Bathyergidae; genus Fukomys; species Fukomys damarensis. Next base: position 100 of record NW_022943006.1, on the reverse strand, counting down.
GTGCAAATTCCCAATGATGAATGTCATTATATTGTACACCTTAAATGTACCAATGAAATTAATTAAATTTTTTAAAAAGTGCAGGGGCCGGGGATTTAGC
>NW_022943005.1:0-211 GCF_012274545.1 Fukomys damarensis | reverse complement strand
AGCACACTATGTGAGATAGGTCGCAGGAGCACGCCCTTGAAAGGGAGACTGGGACTCTAGTATGTCTCTCCTCTCCCAGTGAGGGGAACCGGGCTCCTCTGCTAGCTGCTCACACCATGAGATACGGCTTCATCACAAGCACACAGGCAACAGGGCCAAGTGAGCATGAACTAAAAACTCTGCAAGTGTGAGCCAGAATAAACCTTTCTTC
>NW_022943004.1:0-300 GCF_012274545.1 Fukomys damarensis | reverse complement strand
GCAGGTGTGACTCCTGCCGACTACTAGTTGTGTGCTTTCCTCCACTTGAATTTCTAAGTCTACAAATATAATGGGGTTCATATTGTAGGGTAGTATTTCCCAAACGTGTGTTTCTTTCAATGCACTGTTCCGGCAAGATGTTGCTTAAAAGGTTTTGAAGTTAACTATGTTTGAGATCGCAGCAGATTGTAGTCTTCTAGAGATACCCAATCTGCATTAACATATTTTAATACCACTTACACCATAAAAAGCTGTTTATCTTTCTTTTAATAATATTCCCCAAAATAATTTCATTAAAAA
>NW_022943003.1:0-532 GCF_012274545.1 Fukomys damarensis | reverse complement strand
AACACAGTCAGGCAACTTTTCTTGCTGCCTGACACCCACTTGGCATATGCCATGGCCTTGCTGACCATACTTTCATCGCACTAAATTAAACTGAATTTTATTGGAGTAAAATTGTGGAGCAAATACCTTCAGAGTGCGTGGCACCCTGACTCACTCATGATGGTGACTAGCAGTGTAGGATAGTGTTTCTTACGCAGTGTGTCCCAAACCACCATCCTGGGTATCGCCTGGCACTGTACGATAGCAGATCTCCCACTCATCCCCAGACCTTCTGAACCAGAGACTGGGTAAGACTCCCACAAGCCCTCCAGGAGATCCCGATGAAAGCTCAGATTTTCCAATGTTGCTATTAGGCAGTTAGCCTGAATGCAGCTTGGGGCCATGGTCTTCCCAAAGAGCACTAACTAGTGACTAAGTAGTAACCATCTGTGACTGAGATGTCACTTCCTAGAGCTCTCGATTAGAAAAGGGGTGCCACACCGACTCAAACTCTGTTGTGGAATAACACGGACGCCAACCAGGTATTTCAGAA
>NW_022943002.1:0-219 GCF_012274545.1 Fukomys damarensis | reverse complement strand
CTCTTTCTTTTTTAAAGCCAGTCTTGGGAAAGTCCAAGACAGACAGTTCAGGCAGCAGGATTTGGGTCCATGACTGACCAAGTATAAAATAAAATGAAGTTTATGAAATTCTACTTGGGATTAGCATTTTTAGTCTAATGCTAGTGCTAGAACAACTATTCTTAAAATCTTTATGGACACTGGAGTCATACACTAATGCATTAAAACCCTAATAGATAC
>NW_022943001.1:0-228 GCF_012274545.1 Fukomys damarensis | reverse complement strand
TGTTCAACAAAAGTAATCTTGGGGCAACCCATTTCCTGGTCTCCTTTCTGTCTCTCTTAGACAATATCTTCTTCTCAATACATTTTTCTTACTCTTAAAAAAAAAAGTAATCCTAATGGCTGGGGATTTAGATCAATGGTACCATGCCTGCCTTGCAGGTACAAGGTCCTGAGTTTGATCTCTGGTACAAAAAAAAAAAAAAGAAATTTGAATTTAACACATAATGGA
>NW_022943000.1:0-334 GCF_012274545.1 Fukomys damarensis | reverse complement strand
TTTCATCCTTCTTGTCACACTTACTCCATGTCTCTTGTCACCTTCTGAAGCAGTTCTTGAAGTGCTTTTTCATGTCTTTAATTGTGCTGTCATGGCTGCCTTGATGTTCTTAACTGATTCAAAATGTTTACTTTTCATTGAACTTTTGACTGTGGGAAAGAGCTAGCAGTCACATGCCGGATCTGGCGAATATATGGTAGGTAAGGACATACTGTATGATTTTATTTAACAGAATTTACCGTAAGTACTTGATCAATGCGCGGCGAACATAAAATATGGGGAATGTTTAACAATTATTACAGTGTAAGGACAGTTAGGGAGGAACAGGCAGCAC
>NW_022942999.1:0-317 GCF_012274545.1 Fukomys damarensis | reverse complement strand
ATACAGAGTGTCCACTCACCTGCTTAGTGACTTCTGAGATGTGGTCATTAGGATGGTAGATGCTGTCCACCCAGCACCCCGAGGAACAGGAGACAAAACTCCTCAGTGTCCAGGAAGCCCCCTCTCACTTGTTTCTCTAAGCAGGAGCCAGGAGATTGGCCTGAACGGATGGGCATGACATTGAGGCCCTAGGCGGTGTGGTGCTGTCTCCACATTTCCCTCAATCCACCACTCTCTGGTAACAATGACCACACTTTCCAACTGCCAACTCATCGCCATTATGATAACTGAGCTCTGTCATAGCCCAGACACGCACT
>NW_022942998.1:2020-2608 GCF_012274545.1 Fukomys damarensis | reverse complement strand
TGCCAGCCTATCACCCACCGGAATCCCGTCTCTCCCCAGCGCTAACAGGAGCCCTGACCCGAGCGAAGGGACTTCTACTCCTTCGTCATTTCTCACCCTGGACGTCCAACTAATACCGACACCCACCGTCCAGCACTCAGGACACTACTCAGTTAGGAGAATGGGGGGCCTATACCGTCCCTGACATCGAGCGCCAACCCTGCTCGTTGGCTAGCCACTGCCCACTATAGCCAGGCCTGCATGGGCAGGTCCCGGGAAACTCACATTCGACCCCACCTTCAAGAAAGTCACTGCCCTCAACTTCGCTCGCACAGGCAAACTACCTGTCAGGTGAATTCCTTCCGAGTCATGCTCACCAATCCTAACCCTAACCCAAGCCAGCAGCCAGATTCTTCGGTTGCGGTGGGGCGGCACTTGAAATCCTCCCCTGTGCTTAAGCCTCAGGTGCCATCTCATGCTGACAATAACTAGGAAACCCACAGCCCGACACCCAGGCTGCGGCATCCCAAAGTTATCCTTCTCGGGAATCCTCCCGCTCACCCTAACCCTACCCCTGAGCCTCGAAGAGGGACTTACATTCCTGCATCA
>NW_022942998.1:0-405 GCF_012274545.1 Fukomys damarensis | reverse complement strand
ACGCTAGGCGATGGCCCCTCCCTCCTGATTCTGTCAAGTCGGCAAGCCTCCGGTCCGAGGGAAAACCACGGCACATGCGAGCTTCACAAAAGTCACTGCCCTCACCTTACCTCTCACGCCCAAGTTGTCTGCCGTGTGAATTCCGGCGGTGCCGTGCTTCCCTGTCCTAACCCTAACCCTAACCCACCACCTGATTCCTACCTTTCCCGAGGGCGGTCCTCGACCTCCTCCAGTGTGGCTGAGCCTAAGGTGAAATCTCATGCTGATACTCACTAGGAAAGCCGCGCACCGATCCCCAGGTGCAGAAACTGCGAGGCTGTCACTCAACGGAATCCTCATCCGAACCCTCACACTCAGCCTGACCCCGGGGGGAGGGACTTACCTTCCTACGTCATTCCGAACACT
>NW_022942997.1:0-243 GCF_012274545.1 Fukomys damarensis | reverse complement strand
ATCCATGGCTGGGTACCAGGGTCAGAGGCAAGCGCAGCCCCTCACCGTACTGCCAACCTGTTATTGAAACTGTCCAAGGAGAAGTCTCCCAGAAAGCAATGCAGCCACACTGAAACTGTGTGACACGAAAGAGACCACAAGTCAGAAACGGTAGAGGAGCCACCAGCCCCTCCCTCGGGTACATCTGGGGACAAATGCAGCTGCAGACCAAGCCCCATGACCCCAGGCAGAGCCAGGACCCGG
>NW_022942996.1:0-207 GCF_012274545.1 Fukomys damarensis | reverse complement strand
ACATTGTGGTCTCAGTGTGCATCACTTATCCTACAAATGACTGAAATTCATCTTTGTTTATGGCAAGTACTCTATCATATATAAATACATTTTCTTTATGCATTCATCTGTGGATGGACATATAGTCTGTTTTCAAGATTTAGCTATCATGGATTGCATTGTTATAAACATGGATACACACATACCAACATACCACTGTAGGGTGAT
>NW_022942995.1:0-587 GCF_012274545.1 Fukomys damarensis | reverse complement strand
AAAAAAACAAAAAACAAATACAATTATACTCCATATAACAGGTGGACTTCACTGGAAAACTCACACAGTTGCAGAAGCTTTCTCTGTGGAATTCTTCACATTCAGGAAACTAACCGCTATGGTTTGAAAGGCCGAAGTGGCGAAAGAGGCAGTTTCCTGGGGAAACCTGAAGTTTAAACCACAGTATCACTCTGCCAAGTGCGTTTATGTCCTAACCTCAAACTGAACCTATCATCAAGTATAAAGAGTTGTGGAGGCTTGTGTGCACTCAGAGCTGCTAGGCACTCTTATAGGCCTGAAGGGCTTTTCTAGTACAAGCACCTCACAGCAGTGTTTCAATCTCTGCTGCGCAGAGACCTACAAAGAAGAAGGAATACAATTATAATCCATATAAGAGGTGGACTTCACTGATAAACTCACACAGTTGCACACCTTTCTCTGCAGAGTTCTTCACATTCAGGATACTAACCGCTTTGTTTTGAAAGGCCTAAGTGTCAAAAGATGCAGTTTGCTGGGGAAAACTGCAGTTTAAACTGGAGAAGCACTCTGCAAAGTGAATTTGTGTTCTAACCTCAAAATGATCTTAT
>NW_022942994.1:0-1404 GCF_012274545.1 Fukomys damarensis | reverse complement strand
AATGATATTCTGAAAGACAACAAAGCAGCATGGAAAAGTGATTTTGAAGCATTTTACAAGTAGGAACATATAACATTATGTGAATGATACGTGTTGCAGCTATTTAAAATAATTATACACGTATAAAACAAGTGCAAAACAAATACCTTCAAAACGTAATGATATTTAGCATGGTGCAATTAAGGGTGATTTTCCCCCCTCTTTCATAGATAATAGAGTGGGAAATGTATCAAGCAACATTCAGCTGTGCAAAGCAGACAGGCTCATTTGTTGTTTTTTACACCAGCCCAAATCTTACTCATTGGCTCCACATTCACATTCACCATGAACTATCTTAGCCCCTTTGGATATGAAAGAATTTGCTTTATTTTTTTCCTCCTGATGCTGGGGTTTGAACCTAGGGCCTCCTGCATGTTTGGAGCTACATCCACGGCACACAACCCCGCCTCTCTTTTGGACCTGGGGATGAACTTGGGGACCTTGCGCTTTTGAGGCAGGCAGTTGGCACCACTGAGCTACAACCTGGGCCGGGCTGTCCTGTTTTTGTTGTTGTTATGGTAAACAGCTAATCTTTATTGTTTCAGCTCTCCTTTCCAAATGGTTCCTTAGTGTGTTGGGGTTTTAGGTGTGTGAAGACAGTGAGGCTTAGGTTCGCATCCCTTGGTCTTGGTGTTTCCATTACAGGTGGGATATTTTTAGCAATGCCTGACCTGTACTCTGGACATCTGTAGTTGGCTATTTCTGGTACAGGTGGAACTCAGTGATCTTCCTTTGTGACTTGCTTCTAGCCCCCTCTTTCCTTAAGAAGCTCACAACACTCATGCGGACCTTCTGTCTGATAACTATGCAGTATGGGTTTTTCACAGAAATACTCCCCTTTGTAGTATACAGACAGCTGGGTGGGCATTCCACTGCACCTGTGTGTTCGGAACGGTCAATTTCACTGTGACCCTTGACCCTTCTAATGCCTGGCTGCCCTGGCAATGTCTCTTTGTTTGGAGGCAGATCCAGGGGGCCGAACCTGGGATTCAGGGAACACAGGGCACCAACTTCCCCAGTGGTGTGGCTCAGTTATCTGACTTTGATCTTGCTGGGTTGAAAATGCCGACAGCACTGCAGCCTTGACTAGGGTCAGATCAACAGAGATGTAGGACAACCAAAGAATGCTGCATCTTTGCTTTTCTCAAAACCAGGCTAAAGGCTCAGGCTGTTATTTTTAAAAATTGGTACATGTTTGCAGTATGCAATAATTACAGTCATTGTGGAGAGTTGCTTTTTGTTTTGCTTTGATTTTTTTGCCCCTTTTCCTTTCCTCCTTCCCTCCCTCTTGCCTCTGTCTCCTGTGTGTTGTATGAGAGAGTTCCTCTACTAAGTTTCAAATGAAGACCACAACACTGATCTACC
>NW_022942993.1:0-1032 GCF_012274545.1 Fukomys damarensis | reverse complement strand
GTGGTGTCACTTGAGTGTTTACTACAAGAGTTATATTGACTTTGGCCAAACTACTTAATTCCTTTGCCTTGGTTTACTTATATTTGAAAACAGATTTTTATTACTCTTTACAAGAATTTAATTATACGATGTATGTAAAGTGTATGGTACATACTAGAAATTGATATGTAGTATGTATTCTTTTCTTTTCAGAGTTGAAGGTCAAACCCAGAATCTCACACATGCTAAGCAAGTGCTCTATCACCCTGCTAGCTCAACAACAGATATTATTACAATCAAATTTGGTTTGGGGGAAAAAACCAAAATTACATAGTAGAAAATAAATAAGAGAAAGCACTGAGACAACTTAATTGGGTCATACTCAATAGACCACAGATAACAGGGACCCAGATCTCAGGAAGTAGCAATAAGGAAGAAGCTAAATGGAATCATTGCAGAGAGAGTGGAGTCATCAGCATATAGTTTTCCTTCTTTCAACAGATGTTCATTGAAAACCTACTATGGCACCAGGAACTGAAGACACACATTTAAATCAGGAAATGTTCATCTATACAATACTAACTTCAGCTTTAAAACATATTCTACATTTTAATTTTTACCCAGAATTTAAAACATTTGGTAGTTTATAGACTCACCCTATAAATATTTTTTCTCCTCTGTGGATTAAAAATTTTTAAATGAAAAAGAAAGAACATTTTAAGTCAAACATGAAAATACTTTCCTCTGTCTAAAGACCCACATGATCCATTAAGTCTTAGCAATTCTTCTTTTTTCTAATCTAATAAAATTGTTTTAAATTGTAGACATTCATAAAAAAATATATGAGGGCAATATTTGATATTCCCTGTGAAGATATTTTTCTATATTAGAAGAGAGTAACATTAAAGTGGGAAGGCATTTTTTACTGAGATTCTAAATTGTTTTTGTTAAATTTTGAGAACCAAACATTGTGATGTTTCCCTATTCTACTTCATAAAATTAGTGTGAGCTACATGAAATATAAAGTTGGCTCACAGAGCTCTTCCTGGCTAA
>NW_022942992.1:0-213 GCF_012274545.1 Fukomys damarensis | reverse complement strand
TTTTTTTTTAATTTGCAGTTGCAAAAGTGTCTTTTACAGCAGGTTAACTTTTTTCATCATAGTTTTTTTTTTTCAAAACATAATGGTTTTTGTAGGTTGAACTCGTACAGGAAATAATGCTTATATGAAGTCATATATGTTGATCCCATAATGGAAGTAGTGGCCTTGTAAGGACAAACAAGAGACACAAAAGTCTCCCCTCTCTGCCAAGGC
>NW_022942991.1:0-463 GCF_012274545.1 Fukomys damarensis | reverse complement strand
CTCTGCCTCATCTTTTTTGCCTCCACTTTTTGAATTCATTGTGATTATTATTTGGTTGGGGACAAAAACTAGGGCCTTGCACCTCCGAGCACGCACTCTACCACCTACCTACAGCCCCAGCACGTGGGGTCTGTTAATCCATCCTTCTTTTGGCCTAAAAGGGCCTGAAGTGGAGATGGATCCTGGTGCAAGAAAGGACTAAAGAATACAGGGAGGATGGCCAAGTGTGGTAGTGCACACCTGTAATCCCAGCACTCAGGAGGCTGAGGCAGGAGGATCACTGTGAGTTCAAGACCAGCCTGGGCTACATAGTGAGTTCCAGGTCAGTCTCAACTACAAGATGAGACCCTGTCTCAAAAAACCAAAAACAAATAAATAAATAAATACAGGGAGGAGTACACTTTGTGCTTACTCCAGCCTGCTGGAGTCACTAAAACTTACTTGTACATAACTATTTCAAATA
>NW_022942990.1:0-425 GCF_012274545.1 Fukomys damarensis | reverse complement strand
ATTCCAATCCCCTGCATCCTGTCCCTCCACACCCAACCTGCCACCATTTTATGTTAAACTGCCATCTTCTCTCACATGTCCTGTTGTGATAGATTTCCAGTAGTCTTTGTGCTTCTGTCATAGCTCTCTCTCCAGCCTATTCATCACCTAGAATTCAGAATAGTTGCTCTAAAGTGCCCCTACATCTCAAAATCCTTATTGACTTTCCATCTCAAACAAAAAGTCAGCATCTTCCCAGTGGTCTACAAGCCCTGTATGGTCTAGAATGTGCCAGTTTTCTAATTTTTTCTTCTGTCCTTTGATTGTTAGGTCCAGCTACATTGTCCTCTTTGCTATTTCTTGAAACCCCAAACATCTCAAGCTCTTTGATCTGGTTAATGCTATCTATGATTTATTTTAAGTCTACTGGTTTTTGTGAAATCTTA
>NW_022942989.1:0-201 GCF_012274545.1 Fukomys damarensis | reverse complement strand
ATTACAGGCATGTGCCACCATGCCTGGCTCTGACCCAATAGATTTTAAAACAGCAAATTCAAAAGTTCAGACAGATCAATGGAATAGTGAATCCAGAAAAACAAGTGCATATGCTAAATTAAAATCCAAGTGGATTAAATTAAAACAGAAACACTAAACTTGCTGGAAGATAAGTTAGGCAGAACTCTTAAAGACATTGGC
>NW_022942988.1:0-233 GCF_012274545.1 Fukomys damarensis | reverse complement strand
AAACAAAAAAAGGTGGCTTAAAAGTATAACGTGGAACCACTATTAGGGAAAAAGGACCAGAAGAAAGGGAGGAGAAGAGAGATCAGGGTAGTAGAGAGGGTAGGCAGATAGGATTAAAGCACAGTAAAAGGATACGTGGAAATACACAGCGAAACCATTAATGTATACAACTAATTTGAGTTGATATTTATAATATAAATGAATTAAAACAAAGGTAACTTTGTATAGTGAAA
>NW_022942987.1:0-210 GCF_012274545.1 Fukomys damarensis | reverse complement strand
GCGTGATCCATTTTAACAGATCTAGGCTTAGCACAGATAGAAAGTAATGTGAATGCTGTGAGATGCCAGAAGCTTTGCCATTGAGCATCGGCGTCATTACTATTGCTCATCTGCAGGACCTGTACATTTGCCTGTTCTCAGTCCCCTTTCTTGGTTGGTGAACAGCGGGCCCATTTGGCTGGAGGTGGCAGCGCCTCAGTAACTGCACAT
>NW_022942986.1:0-208 GCF_012274545.1 Fukomys damarensis | reverse complement strand
CGCGTAGAATAAGACCTGTAAGAAGCCACAGTCTGTGTCCTGTATTTATAGTTGCTGTTTCACGGAGCTTTCCTGTCTCCACCCCTCGCTGCCACACCCAGGTGGGACATCCTGCCTGACCCTGGCCAGAATGTGATCAGTTCTGACCCACTGGGAGGCAGGAGAAGATATCTGTGCTTCTGCCTCAGCTCCGATGCCCACAGCACCT
>NW_022942985.1:0-761 GCF_012274545.1 Fukomys damarensis | reverse complement strand
ATATCATTGTTAGAAGAGACAGTTATGCCCTGACACTTGCACACGATTATGCATTTGTTACTGGTGGCTCCATGAATTCAGAGAGATGTCCATTTAGATCTCCCTTTAGTGCTCACTGTGACCACTCAGTCAGTGCCCATCAGCAGGATTCATCACTGATGTCTGACATGGGGTCCTCCACTGAAAACAATGTCGCCTGAATTCTCACAGCAACTCACATGGATGCTATGTTCCCCACTAGCTTGGTTTTAATTTGGACCTGCTATATTCTGTATTTAAATATGGTAAAAAAAATAGAATTTTCAAGCTCAATAGTTTATTTACTAACCAAGTGAAATACAAGCTGTGGACTATTTTTTATAAACAATGAGGCATATTACCTTCCTAATTGGATTCCTCTTGACAGCACAAAAGTGAACTTCTAAACTGTAATTTTCAATCAATCAAATCTAAATCTATGGCGTTCTTATTACATTATAATATAAAAATCATTTTAATAGAATATAGAATTCTCATCAATAATTTTCAAATTTGGAGTGCCTCCTTGTACTACTTTAATTTAGTATATATATTTGCTACAAAGAATCAACAACTGGGATTTCATCTTATTAAAAAGCTTTTTCTTTTCAAAAGAAACCACCAACAGAGCTAAAAAACAACTTGCAATATGAGAAAAATATTTCACCAGCAGCTCCTCTGACAAAAGACTATTATCTAGAATATATAAAGAACTCAAAACAATCAGTCCCCCCAAATATAAA
>NW_022942984.1:0-3496 GCF_012274545.1 Fukomys damarensis | reverse complement strand
TTTTTTGGAGAAATTTAATTTCTTGTCAACACAAAGATTCCAAAAAATAATTTACATAGGTTCTAAAGTCAGATTTGATTGAAATTTCCCTTCTTTACTTGTCCTTACATCCTTGCAACAAACCTATTTCTGTTTCCTTATTTGGAAAAAGAGTACACTTAGTTTAATAAACATGGTATGACAATAGAAAAAGAAGACATACAGAAAGCTCTAAAATTGTTCTTGTTCTACTACTTACAGTATGTTAATAAATATTAGTTATTTGTATTCTCCCTTCTTCATGGTGGATTTTGAAACTACAGTGCCTCCAAAGCTGTGTTCACAAATTTTATTGTTCAGCTGAAATCTGAAGTTTAGTATGAGCAAAATTTATGTAACCACATTTCTTCAGAATAACTGCTACTTCCATTTTCTCTAACATGCACCTTTTCTGTACACTATAGGATGTACAATTGCAGTGCTTTTCAGGAACATAAGAACTCATTCACTCTTCACTTCTCTTGCCCAAGAGAGGTAATAACATTTTCAAGGTCCTATAGGTAACATGAAATGAAATTCTATTAAAACACCTTTGGAGTTCTTACCTTTCAGTTATAAGTTTCATAAAAGGAATATTATTGATGCTATATTATCATAAAGGGATGATATTAAAATAATGTGAACTCAGGTTATGAAAATGAAAAATTTTGAAATAGGGACAAGTTGGATTATTCTTTTAGGAGTTTTAAGACACAATGACAAAGTATTCATTCCCTTCTGGATATAATGTTCTGTCGATGCTTTCTGTAAAAGCACTGAACTTTATGATAGTTTCAATATTTGTATTTTTGCAAGCATATATTTGTTCTTAGATAATTAAATAGATTGTCTGAGCTATATCTTGACAAAGCACACAAGCCTATTCCAGTAGCATGAGTTGATTTTGTTTTTTGCTCTCTGGTTGTTGAGTTTTAACTATTATTTATCCTGTTTATGCACTAATGTATATCACTTTTCATAATATTTATACTTTTTACTTTTATCTCTGTGCTAAAAGTTACCTTACATACTTTGCATTCTGATACAAAAACATTTTAATGCTCTTTAGAGACAGAGGTCATTTGAAGAAAGATCGCTGGAAATCATTCATGTTGATCAGCAGGGATAGAACTGTGATCTCTCTGAGCTCTGGGATGAGAGCATATCTGAAGCTGTGCATTTTGGTAGTGAGAAACAACAGAGAAGGAGAGAACTTATGAACCGTCTTCTGAAAAAAACATAAATTAAAAAAGCTCTCTTCAACTCCAAGAATTGTAGCCATCCTTAAAATAGATACACAGAAATATTTTAAGGATTACCCTGGAGAACGGGACAGATGAGAATACTTACTAGAAGCAATTGTTTCCTCTTAAATTCTCTTTTAATTTTGTCTTCTGATATGTGAATGCAACAATATCTATATCGGATGGAGATGATGTGTAGAAGTGCTTTCCCTTAGCTTGACCTTTATTCACCAGCTGAAATGGTCTCTTGGGTCAAATTTACCTATTCTGTGTTTGTTACAGAATAAGAATCATAGAAATAATTATTGTGGATATCTCTTGGGGATGTCTTTGTTAAGGGTGATACAAAGTGTTGTATTCTCAAAATCAGAAAAGAAAGACAAGTAAAATCTCATATAAAGAAAACACAGTATTAAAAACTAGATAAATTATGCTGTGTGGGATGGTGTATACCCGTAATCCCAGCTACTGGGAGGTCAAGGCAGGAAGACTCCAAGTTCAAGGCCAGACTGGCTAATACAGTGCGACCCAATCTTAAAACAAAAATAAAAATGGACTAGGGATTTAGCTTAAGGGTAAGCACTTCCCTTGCATACATGAGGCTCTGGGTCTAGATCACCAGTGCTATTAAAAAGAGATTAGAGAAGTTCTAACAATTATTGTTCACTTGACCAAGGAATACTAAGAGGTTTTCATCAATCTTGATCTGTAGCTATATATAGATGATTAGATTAAATTTAAATTTTATTTTCAGTTGTGAGAGAGTTGATATATTGAACAGTGTAACATTTGACCACAAAAATTAAACTGTACTAGGATACATAATGCCTTACTGCTGTCAAGTTTGACTAAATAGGCAAGGTAATCACAGTCAAATGGCTGATATATTTCATTATGCTCGGTAATTACATGAGGTACTGAGAGTTAAGAACTGGACATCAAATTACCAAGATATCATTAGAATTTTTTTATTTTAAAAATTGCTGTAAGTATTTTGGTACAGATCTGAGTAATCTGAATACCTTAAAATTAATTGAGACTGATTTTATGGTTCAGGATATCACCTAATATGGCAAATGTGCACTTCAAAAAGACAATATATTCTAATATCTTGGTCAAAGTGTTATGTGAAAGTCAATTGTATTAACTAGGTTTAATTTTCATGATTTTTTGTTTCATTTTCTCAGTTATTGAGAGTAGGGTTTGACATCTTTGATTATAATTTTTGTTTATTGCTACTTTGTTAAATTTATCAATTCTCAGACTCGGAGTTTTTAGTTTTCCAAACATAAAATCATACAATCTCCAAACAGATGATTTGACTTCCTCCTTCTCTATTGTATTCCTTTTGTAGTATTTTTATCATAAGTACATGTTGGATTTTGTTGAATGTTTTTTCTGCATGTATTGAGATGATCATATGCTTTTTATCCTTTACTCTCTTAATATAGTGTATTACATTTATTGATGCACATGTTGAACCATCCCTGCATCCCTGGGATGAATCCTAGTTGGTCAGGGTATATGATCTTCTTCATGATATTCTACATTCTATTTGCCAGTATCTTATTAAGGATTTTTGTGTCTATGTTCATTACTGAGACTGGCCTATAGTTCTCTTTCTCTGCTTTGGGGATCTAGGTGATGCTGACTTCCAGGAATGAATTTGGGAGTATTGCTTCCTTTTCAATTTTATTGAAGAGTTTAAACTGTATTGGCAGTAGTTCCTCTCTCAATGTCTTGTAGAATTCAGCAGTGAAGATATCAGGGCCTGGACTTTTCTTAATTGTTAAGTTTTTAATTACATTTTAAATTTCATTGATTGATAATGGGTGGTTTAGAATTTTTAGGTCATCTTCGTTTAACTTTGGTAATTCATATGAATCTAGAAATCTGTCTATTTCTTCTGTATTTTCCATCTTATTGGTGTATAGGTTCTTGAAGTAGGTATTTCTGCTGGGTCCATTGTAATTTCACCCTTTTCTTTCTTAACTGCATACATTTGGTCCTTTTCTTTCCTTTTTTGATAAGGCTGGCTAAAAATTTGTCAATGGTGTTTATCTTTTGAAGAATCAACTCTTGGCTTCAGTCATTTTTTGTATGGCTCTCTTAGTCTCCATTGCACTGATTTTTCTCTGATCTTTATAATTTACTCCTCGTGTGAGTTTTGGGTTTGTCACACTCTGGTTTTTCTAGAACCATCAGGTTCAGCATCAGGTTGTTTAATTGAGCAT
>NW_022942983.1:0-215 GCF_012274545.1 Fukomys damarensis | reverse complement strand
GAGTCCTGGAGGCTTGTGTGCACTCAGAGGTGCTAGGCTCTCTCTTAGGCCTGAAGGGCTTCTGTGCTAAAAGTGCCTCACAACATTGTTTCAATCTCTGCCAGGCAGACTACTACAAAAAAGAAGCAACACAGTTGTACTCCACATAAGAGGTCAACTTCACTGGTAAACTCACAGAGTTGCAGCACCTTTCTGTGTGGAGTACTTCACATTCA
>NW_022942982.1:0-276 GCF_012274545.1 Fukomys damarensis | reverse complement strand
AGAAACTTCTGGAGAATATACTTCCATCAAGAAGGAGTATTATCCAACGTGAAAACGTACATACAATGCCAGGAATGACGGTGTGTGCCTGTAGCACCTGCTACTTGAGAGCTGAAGCAACAGTTTCCCCTGAGCACGGGAATGTGAAGACAGGTGAGGCAATACAATAATAACCTATCTTTAAAAAATATATAGAATTCCGAACACAGAGGTTCAATCCCTCAAAGAGATTATGAGACTTTCCGAAAACTTCATGTTCGGGGACATCGATGGTTA
>NW_022942981.1:0-958 GCF_012274545.1 Fukomys damarensis | reverse complement strand
GCTGTATTTCAATAGTAAGTTTACTATATGTGGTAAGCAACTGGAAATTTTGTTTAAAATTAAGGCTCTGAATCAAGAGATTTGGAGCTGAAAAACTGACTTTCTAACAAGTTTTCTGGATAGACTGAGGCTACTAATTCATGGACTACACAAAAGTACCAAAAAATTAAATAAAAGCCTTAAGCTAATGCTAAGAATAAGACTTAGTCACCATAATAATACAGGTGTGGTGGTTTAGTTTTCAGAATGAATGGCTACAGAGTGGGTGAGGGAGAATTTTCAAAATGGGTTTCAACTAGTAACTAACTATGAAAAAGAATATATTTGGCTACATTATTTAGTATAAAATACTTACATGACTAAATAATATTTTTCAAGAAATATGTGCATATTTATGTTCCATGATGTCAGCATACCTCGGGCTTAATTAGTTTTAATTGTTTGCTCTCATGTTAACCATCATTAATGAACATTTAATGTTAATATAGATCCCTATTCTATTAATATCATGTAACCAATGGACTAGTCTGAGGTATTTTTTCTTTTAATTTTCATAGTGGCTGATTATCCAGCTTTTCTCTAATACAATTTTTTTCCTCTCATTGAGTTTATTGGTACATTTTAGGTATACAGTACAGTTAAACTCATCATTGGGATCTTGTACCTTTACATGACAGGTCTTGGTTCTCATTTTTACCCTTGTCCCTGCCCTCCCTTCACCCCCTCTTCCCTTCCCTGTTTATAAGTACTTTATTAAATAGCTGTTTCTCTGGTATTAAGGTAGATCTAGGTTTTGAGGAATGTGAGTCATATAAAATAGGAACACTTTAAAGAAAAGAATATCACACTATAAATACAAGATTAGGTATAAAGTGAATATTTATTTATAAAATAAAATATCTTAAAGGGTTTTTTTTTTCCTGTCATAGGCAGCATTGGATTTAGAAATGATTCCTCT
>NW_022942980.1:0-477 GCF_012274545.1 Fukomys damarensis | reverse complement strand
GTGCTGAAAGTGAGTTGGAAGAAGGGGGGAGGAGATGAGCTAAAAATACCTTCTCATTAAAGTAATGGTGAGAAATGCCCATGAACTTGGGAAGAATTCCTCAGGTTCTCCAACTGCCTGCAGTTTCCAGGCTGAGGTCTAATTGTAGGAAACAGGGCTCTGTCCAGGGCACTTTTCCTTGCCCACACTGGAAAATGACAAGGTGTGGTGGAATGCGCTCTTTTCTGAGCTTCAGAGCTTCAGCCCGCAGCCTGCCAGGCACCGATTCCATGACCTCCGCAAGGTTCTTTAATCTTTCTGAACTCCGGGCTCCTCATTTGCAAAACGCTGGGAAAGGCTCTTGGGCAAACTCTAAGAATTCCTCCCGTTCTAACCTTCTACGATTTTAGATGCAATTATGTGAGACCTGGAAGCGATGTTCATCCACGCAGACCTTCTGGAAAAAAAAAAAAAAAAAAGAAAAAGAAAAAAAAAAAA
>NW_022942979.1:0-492 GCF_012274545.1 Fukomys damarensis | reverse complement strand
TTACAAATGTGTATCCTATTTATTTCATTAAGAGTATGGCCTCAATGTGCATCCATTTATTTAAAAATGTCTCTTGTTTCTTTTTCTTTAAGGCTGAGTATTGCTCCATTTTATTTTTATTTTTTTTAAAAACACATTTTCATTATTCTGCAGAAGTTCGGACATTGGGTTGTTTCCAAACTTTAGCTATTGCAAACTGTGCCACTGTGTACATGGGTGTACATGTTTCACTCTGGTAAGATCCTGTTAGTTTTGAGGCAAAAATAGCAAGCAGGAAAGAGCTGGATCAAAGGGACCTCTAAACAAAATACCTCTGGAGAATCTTCACCTCAAAATTAATCTAAGATTACACATTGCACAGGGCTAGGGATTTAGCTCAGTGTTTCGGTGGCCTGCCTTACAAGCACAAGGACCCCAGTTCAATCTCTGGTACCAAAAAAAAGATTACACACTACATAATAGTTCTTGTACTTTCTGATTTCAGTTCAGTTT
>NW_022942978.1:0-888 GCF_012274545.1 Fukomys damarensis | reverse complement strand
TAAAAGAACAAAGACAAAATATTAAAGATTATAACCAAGAAGCATCAAGTCTATTATGAGAAAAACCTATCAGAATAACAGCAGATTCCTCAGCAGAAACTTTAAAGGACAGAAGGACAAGCAATTATGTATTTTAAGCCCTGAAAGAAAACAACTGCCAGTGTAGATTACTCTAGCTCACACAGTTCTCTTTTGCGGTTAAGGGAGGAACAAGACTTTGTAGGATAGTAATAAAGGAAAATAATTGACGGCCTCTATACCAGCAGTACAGAAAAAGCTCAAGGGTTCCTTTGGTGTGGGCAAACAAGGTGCACATAACTCAGTACTTTTTACAGATGGCAATTTTCCTGTGAAAGTCTCCTTTTTCTCCTCAAGTTTTTAACATGCGCATCAAGTGTATTTAAGCAAATTAATGTATTCATTTTGGAGACAGGT
Source organism: Fukomys damarensis (assembly GCF_012274545.1). Taxonomy (NCBI): domain Eukaryota; kingdom Metazoa; phylum Chordata; class Mammalia; order Rodentia; family Bathyergidae; genus Fukomys; species Fukomys damarensis. Next base: position 453 of record NW_022942978.1, on the reverse strand, counting down.
TCTCACTTCCTTGCTCGGGCTGGCCTTGAACTCCTGGGCTCTGGAGACTCCCTGCCTCAGCCTCCCCAGCGCCTGGGACAGCATGCATGCGCCATCACACCCAGCAAGGTAATTTTAAATAGCACGACTGATGATTCCAATAGATGTGTTACTTTGTGGTTTTCTTCGATGCCCTCATTTTCTCTTCTCTTTCTTTGTCTTCTTTTCTGGCATCTTTTAAAAAAACTTGAATTATGGATGTTGTGTTCATGAGAAAAAACACAGAAGTTCTGGCTTCTTTTCCTCACGGGGGAGCGTTTCCTTTTGCTTTGTTCTGTTAACCTTCTTCAGAGGCCTCAACTGAGGAGATGAAGTTTGTGGCCCCGTCTTCCCAGCTCTGAAAGATTCTGAAAGCACTTTGTGGCTTCTGCTCAGCTATTTACTGTTCACTTTCTAGTTCATGTCTCATAAAAA
>NW_022942977.1:0-537 GCF_012274545.1 Fukomys damarensis | reverse complement strand
CACAATATTAAATGAAATCATTGAACATTTCCTATCTAGGATCTCCTCAGCTGTGTCCTCCTCGGTCAGTAGTACCCAAGGAATCTGTTGCTATGAGGACTACTGTATCATTTAAAAGTAATACAGATTCAGTGGTGCTACGCTTGCCTCTCAAGTGAAGGTCCAGATTTCAATCCCTAGTACCGAAAGAAAAATTGAAAAGAAAAGTAATATATGAAAATCCAGCCAGGAACAGCATATAGGCTTTCAGTTCTAGCTATTTGAAAATGTGAGGCAGAGATATCGCTTGTGCCCTAGAGTTTGAGGCCATCATAATAAAACCCCATCTTTCAAAAGAAATAAATAAATAAAATTCAGTTACGAGGACACATGGTCTATTGACTAATGGCATCTGATATGTATTCTACTTTATGTACCAGTTAATTTAATGCTTTGAATCACGTTATCATGTCTATAGTAAAAACTCTTGCAACATAATAGATTATAAGTCATTTTCTGAAGTGGTGACTACAAGCTGTAAATCCAACGTTATCTACC
>NW_022942976.1:0-254 GCF_012274545.1 Fukomys damarensis | reverse complement strand
GGATGGCTCTCTCAGGGAGCACAGTTAGAAGGGGACTGGACACAAGAGTGGTCAGACAGGTGTGCCAGCATCTCCCAGCCTGTGGGTGTCGAGGCCCCAGGGGAGCCTCTCTTTCCCTCAGAGAAGTGGCTTGGAGCCTTTCTGTGCTCTGACACTCACCCCTCTTGCCTGTTCCCTGCCTCTTCTCCCTTGGCTCCTTAGGCAGCCCTCCCGGTGCTCTCAACCAAGGCACCCACAGTCACCTGGGGGCATTG
>NW_022942975.1:0-218 GCF_012274545.1 Fukomys damarensis | reverse complement strand
AATCCTCAGTTCACTACCACCAAAAAAATAAAAAAAAAGCTGACGGCATACTTTGAAAGAAAAGGCTACAGAGTTAAAGAGAAATAAGTAATATATGCTCAGAAGCAATATAGAAGGGTGTTCTTTGGTTTTTGTTTTTTAATCCAGGGCTACAAGCTCAGAAGGATGATTTCTAAGGAAGCTAGTGCAGGAGGTCTTTTGAGAATACATTCTAGTTT
>NW_022942974.1:0-294 GCF_012274545.1 Fukomys damarensis | reverse complement strand
AGGTCATGGCACATAGCCAGTCCTCCCCTTATGCCCAAGCCCATTCCAATCAGGGAATTCAGAAGGGCTTTTCAGAAAGAATCAAACAGGTTTGTCAATAAAATACTTCACATGCCTTATGTGGAGTGATCACAATCTGACTGTCTTAGACCTGCTTGGAGCTGCCATCTGACTTGTCCTGGCTGAATTCCTTCATTTTCTCCTCAGCCTTTGTGGTGCCAGAGAACCAGCCAGGTGTATCTGTGGAACAGAGTAACTGGCAGCTGAAGCCAAAGGCTAAGAAGTACCTGAATA
>NW_022942973.1:0-352 GCF_012274545.1 Fukomys damarensis | reverse complement strand
GCTCTGGGTGCAGTCGGTGCTGTAGCTGCCCACGCCTGGGGATTCCAGGGCGGCCATCCGTGCCACCCCTCTCCCACCGCCTGCCTCGCCTGCTCAGCTGTCAGCCTTCGCCTCGGGCCGCCCACTTCTCAGCCCTCTCTGGTCCGCACCACGGCCCCGCAGCCTCCCAGCACCGCTGACTCCACAGCTCTGCCCCCTGATGCTGCACGTGCACCTGCGGGGAGGCGAGTTGAAAGGTGAGCTTCTAGTTTCTGAAGAACAGAAAGATGCCTGCTGGGAGGGAGGACCGCAGTCCCGGAGCGGCCCACAGCCGGGGCCGACTGCAGAGGCCCCCGGGACAGCACAGCCTTTA
>NW_022942972.1:0-221 GCF_012274545.1 Fukomys damarensis | reverse complement strand
GCCAGCTTGAGCAGTAGCCAGGCTCCCTCCTCTCTTGGCTGTAGGGTGCCTATGAACTAAATCTCCAGGAACAGCTCTCCAAGGCCACTCATTCTGAAACATGGTGCTCTGGGGCTCTCTTCTCAAACCAGTCTTTCACTTTTGCAAATTTGAGGCTACAAAGGGTGGAGTCCAGCTGCTTCTTGTGATGCCCTCAGGACATCACAAAGATTTGTATTCTG
>NW_022942971.1:0-226 GCF_012274545.1 Fukomys damarensis | reverse complement strand
TATAAATGGCAAATAAATATATGAAAAATGTTCACTCTTGCTGGTCATTCAAAAGGTGCAAATTAAAACAGTGCTGAGACTTCGTCTCATTCCAGAAAGAATGACTATTACAAAGAAATCAATCAATAACAAATATTGGTAGGTGATGGGGAAAAAGGAACCCTTCTCCACTGTTGGTGGGAGTATAGATTGGCGAAACCACTGGGGAAACCAGAGGGGAGATTGC
>NW_022942970.1:0-247 GCF_012274545.1 Fukomys damarensis | reverse complement strand
CCGCTAGATAACTTTTGGATTCTGATTGTCCCATTTTTTTTTCTTTTTCTTTTTTTTTTTTTCCTTCCCTAATGGATCTGACACTCTCTACCTTCTCTCACTTTTTTCTCTTTATCTTTTTGTTTTTTTTATTTTTATTTTATTTTTTTTTACTTTCTTTTTACCTTCCTCCGGAGCACCGTCACTACCTTCAACCTGGGTCCGGAGTTCATGAAGTGAACGGTAGACTTACTGCGTGGATCAGGCG
>NW_022942969.1:0-243 GCF_012274545.1 Fukomys damarensis | reverse complement strand
CCAAAGCGCAGAGCATCCTCAGGACGCATGGTCATTCCCCATGTAAATTAGGACGCACGGTCACTCCTTACGTAAATTAGGACGCATGGTCACTCCTTACGTAAATTAGGACGTATGGTCATTCCCCATGTAAATTAGGACGCACGGTCATTCCCCATGTAAATTAGGACGCATGGTCATTCCCCATGTAAATTAGGACGCACGGTCATTCCCCATGTAAATTAGGACGCACGGTCATTCCTT
>NW_022942968.1:0-253 GCF_012274545.1 Fukomys damarensis | reverse complement strand
TTTCCACCACCAGCAAGTTAGCCTACCAGTTTTACGAGGGCCCCGGGAAGCTAGCCAGCCTTGTCTTACCTGTACCGGCTGCCTTGTGGACTGAACTTTTGCTAAAGAGTATCCCTCAGGCAGTGGCACATTCAGGGTGGTGAGCAGAACAAAGCTGTGCGTGTCAGTGCTATGCAGCTTGCTATAGGAATCCTCCCATGCTGTGGGTGGGTGGGAGATGAACGGAGTCCAGGCCCCCGCTCTGGTCCAGCAC
>NW_022942967.1:0-531 GCF_012274545.1 Fukomys damarensis | reverse complement strand
ACATGCTAAGGCATTTTCTCATGATGCAATCAGTATGTACACAATCTTTTTATTAACTAATTCATCCATCTGTGGTACTGGGGATGGATCCCAGGGCCTGGTGCATACTGAGCAAGGGCTGCACCAGTGAGCTCCACCCTGGCCTTACCAGACCTTTCTCTGTTAGCCTCAGCACTGTGTGAGAGAAGAGGGCACTGAACTGGCAGAGGACTGAGACAAAATATCTGATATCCCAAATTAAAGGAGAAAAGGTTTATTCAGCTCACAGTTTGTAAAGGTTTCAGTTCATAGTTGGCTGGCTGCAAGGCAGGGTGGCACGGCAGAGGGGCATCACAGAGGAGAAACAGATCATGGTAGGCAGAAGGCAAGAGAAGTAGGAAAGCAGCAGCAGCACCCTGTCTCTCTCATTTATCCCTTCTATGCTACCTGCCCTTTGGTAGATACCTCCTACACCCAGAGTGGGCCTTCCCTTTATCCACACCCAGAACTATGCCAAAGCAATCAGTAGACTAGTACCACACACCCTTAATC
>NW_022942966.1:0-204 GCF_012274545.1 Fukomys damarensis | reverse complement strand
CATTTTAAAGAAGTTTCAAAAGGTCAGGGATTTAGCTTAGTGGTTCAGTCACCTGCCTTGCAAGCACAAAGACCCCTGAGTTGGATCCCCAGTATCAAAAAAAGGCCACTTTGCATACTCCAAAGTGATCAGGGGGTACACATAGCTTCTCAAAGCAGATGATCTGTAAGAATGCTCAATGTGAATTAGAGTATTGACACTCTG
>NW_022942965.1:0-1250 GCF_012274545.1 Fukomys damarensis | reverse complement strand
GAGTTCCAGGTCAGTCTCAACTACATAGTGAGACCCTGTCTCAAAAAAAAAAAAAAATCAATCCTGAGTACTGCAAAAAAGGAAAAGTATTGATAAAAAATAGTGATAGATAAAATGGAGTAAAAGATCTGTAATGCATTAGTACAGCCTTTGTACTCCATTTTCAGTGTGGAGCTGATGAAAAGCTTGAGAAATCGACCCAAATGTTTTTCTTCACACAATTTATGCTTAAGAGTGGCATGTAGGAGGAATGAGAATTGGACTGATGAGATTGTTTTAATCACACTGGTTTAGCATCTCAAATTTATTTTGTTTCCTCTGCTCTGCACAGTGGTATGAACACCTGTGACCATTTTAGAAACTGTTTGCAAATAAGACTTGTAGAAAGTAAGATTGACAATCAGAATTCAGAAAAAAAAAATAATAACCAGCCAGAGGGGGTATACAAATGTATTTCTATGCACCAGTATTTTTTGTTTAGAGATGGGTCTATAAAACAAAACCCCAAAGAAGAATATGAAATCCCACAGGAAAGGACTGAGTATAAAATGAAGGTAGAGAGGAACAGTGGGACTAGGAAACAAGATCAGCATTGCAGAAAACATCAGGTCTGCTGCTTCTTAGGGAAATGGACCCAGCAGAGAGACTGGGAAGTTTTGTTTCAAACTAAGCAACAATTATAACTATCCAAATGGTAAACTGCCAATGTGATTCTAGGAGTGCTGAATTACAATCCCTTATTTTAAAAATTCAACCTGTTTAATGTTATACAAAAGTGAGAAAGAAGTATACTATATAGATATAATATATATATACACACGTTATACATATGGAGAGAGAAAGAAAGTAATGTGTTCAGTAAAAGGAAGAGCCTCATGTATAATGTATTGCTGTGGGTAGACCGATGAGAGATGGAGACCTGCACACTAGATTAATAGGTATTTTAACTAAACAAATTTATACAGGAGCAGCCCACTTTCTGGTCCCCCTTCTATCTCTCTTAGACAGAAGCTTTCTTTCCCTCATATTTTTCCTACTCTTAATCTCTGTTGTTCCTAGAATTCATTCTTCAATTTTAGAGAACATGAACTCACCTTTCAGATATCTAGCAGGTATAGGAGTTAGATCTCTTCCCCCATATCATCTTGAAGGTCTTCTGTTGCGAGCTGCGATGTCAGGATCCTGCAAGCAGGTCCTAAACCTGAAAGGACGAGGACAGAGAGACGGGAGGCACTTTTCTTCTCAAGTTC
>NW_022942964.1:0-206 GCF_012274545.1 Fukomys damarensis | reverse complement strand
GCTCATAGGTGGGGTTTCTGGGCGGTCACTGGATCGTGGGGGCTGACATCACTGGCTTGGCCCACTAACTGCGATGCTGGGAGATGAAGCCTGGCTGAGGACGTGGATCACAGGGGTGTGGCCGGGCAGGGTCTATCTCCTTGTTTTCCCTGATGTCACTCTGCTTCCTACCTGCCATGTCATGAGCTGATCCTCCTCTGCCCTGG
>NW_022942963.1:0-210 GCF_012274545.1 Fukomys damarensis | reverse complement strand
TGTCTACTTGTTACAGCTGTGAGAAACTGGGTGATTTTAAGAGACATTGTGGCAGAAACTTCCATAACAAGAAGACCCCTATGCTATACCCTATCTACAATGGAGACCATTGGAAGTCAGATTGCCCCTACGGATGAAGGTCCCGGGGATCAGACCCATTTTTCCAGCTGGTCCAACAAGAATGAAAGGCCCCTTGGTACTCATTGCTGC
>NW_022942962.1:0-260 GCF_012274545.1 Fukomys damarensis | reverse complement strand
AAATGGATGTAATTTTCTTTTTTCATCAGTTCAATTTAGTCTTATGTCAATTTATTCTCATGGCCTGTTTGAGTTCAGACAAGTACACATTTTGGTAGTGAAGTAATGAATGCCTATGAGGTTAGTATAAATATAAAATTTCCCTTAAAGTAAATAATATTGTCGCTAGGAAAGAAACCCTTAGCAGGGAAAACAACAATCTTAATAACAACTGAGTTAGTTCACAGGGCTTTAGGCCATTCCATTCTCTATCCGCTCTG
>NW_022942961.1:0-712 GCF_012274545.1 Fukomys damarensis | reverse complement strand
ATGTGCCACACTTGGGGCCCAGGAGCTCAGCTAAGCTCACAGGCAGTCTGTATCCAAACTGCAGACTCTAAGCTGTCATCCACACTGCTCTTCCCTCTGACTTTTCTTCCTGTAAGTTAACGTTAGAATCCCGAATTTCAAATCTGGCAAGTGAAGCATCAACTCCAAGAGGGTAATATTCAGAACACAGCTGTCAGCAGCACAATATCCGTTCCATTGGGACAGATAGTTATTTGTCCATGGTCTTTGTAATGGAAATGATCTTTGATTTGGGTAAAATCAATCCTTGTAAAATTAGACTATCTGCCTGGCCTCCTTGTTCTTTATTGCACTTGGATATCACAGGTGTCATTGCAGAAGGACACAAGACTGGTATCTTCGGTCAGTTCATCCTCTCTGACATCACTGGGAATCATTTTAGAATTAGAAGTGGGATGACCACTTCTAATCTATAATTTCCTTCCTAGTCCACAATGACCTTTGATTCTATACCATTTATTTCCAGTCCACCTTTTCATTTTTCTAGCAAACAGTGCAGGGAAAGATGTTACAAACAGAACACTGAAAAATAACGGGATCTGTCTCTCTAACTGCCCCAAATCTGCCCTGTCACTGGAGTCTAACTGAGCTCATCTCTCTTCTGAGAATCTGAGAGTGTCTTTTCATCCTTCCCGTCAGAGTCCAGGAGCTTCTTAGATACAAGAAAATCTCT
>NW_022942960.1:0-639 GCF_012274545.1 Fukomys damarensis | reverse complement strand
TGTGTGTGTGTGTGTGTGTGTGTGTGTGTGTAAAACAAGTAGCAACCAGGATTGAGTCATAAATGTCAGTGAGCACCTTTGGCAAAAATCAGAGCTTTGTAAACTGGGTGCAGAGGCACATATTGTAATCCTAGCCTCTCAGGAGGCTGGGGCAAGAGAATCAAAGTTTAAGGCCAGCCTGTGCATTAAGTGAGATCACATCTCAAAATAAATTTTAAAAGGGAATGGGGATGCAGCTCATTTGTAGAGCTTTTGTCTTGCATGCAGGAGACCCTGGATTCAATCTCCAGTACCACCACTCACACATAAGTGGGGTGGGGAGGAGAGAGAGACGGGGCGGGACGAGGGGGATCAGAGCTGTCAATATCCCAAGGAAGACTGGAATCTTATAGGCTGAGCAAATATGGGCTCAGGGTGTGGGGTGTGATGTCCATCTTACTTGGTCTGTAATTGCAGGCTGATGAAGGCTGGGGCCTAGGGGTAGCCCTCCATATTTTGGTTTGTGGGAGCAGCCAGCCCTGGGCATCTGCCTCCGCGGCTTAGAACTTCCTCAAGGAAGCAGCATTCTGGGATGCCATGGAGCTCTTTTTCCTTCCTCCCACTAATCCATGCCTGCTTCAGGTTCTTTTACTCAGCAGG
>NW_022942959.1:0-214 GCF_012274545.1 Fukomys damarensis | reverse complement strand
AAAGACAGATCAACTGAACTCCAGGGACATTTTATCTTAGGGAGCTGATATGCTTCCTCATACAGAATGGACACCTTTTATTTGAGGGAAAGGTCTGTAATATTTCTCTCAGGTGTACACTCCTAGTATAAAATTCTATCATCCTCTTGTATTGTCCGTGTATGTTAATTTTAATAGTACAACTAATTATTAGTGTTTAAAAATCTAGTCTAAC
>NW_022942958.1:0-225 GCF_012274545.1 Fukomys damarensis | reverse complement strand
TTCTGGAAGCAAATTCCCACAGTTTATACAAAAAGTAAGAAATAATGGTTAGAGGTAAGGGAGACCCCCACACCAGTTGCATATTTAGCTGGGTAGAAATAATAGCCAGACCCCATGCCTCTTCCCTGGTTAATATTGAAAAAAAAAATTATACTTTTCCTGTACTCTCAGTTGTTTTGACTAAGTGACTTTCTCATTTGACAGTCAAAAGTGAAATAGACCTTT
>NW_022942957.1:0-929 GCF_012274545.1 Fukomys damarensis | reverse complement strand
TTTTTTGAGTTATATCTTGTTGGTGTCTTTGTGAGAAATTAATTCACTCTTTATGCTATATGGTTTTATTTCTATCTACTCTGTTCCACTGACCTATGTATTCATTTTAAACCAAGTTCCATTACTAAAGCTGATTACTAAAGTTTTATAATATAATTTGAAATCAGGAAATCAGGAAACACAGTGCCTTTTTTATTAAGTTTATTGGTACCTTTTAGGAATACAGTATAGTTATACTCATCATTGGGATCTTGTAACTTTAAATGACATATCTTGGTTCTTATTTTTTCCCTAGAACTAACTCTGCTCTCCCTTCAATCCCTTTACCTTTCACTATTTATAAAGACTTTGTTTCCACTTTTTCCATTTCTCATGTTTTTTTCTTTTCCCTTCTTTCCTTTCCCCTACCCTTTGCATTTCCCCCAGTCCTTTGTTCTTTTCTTCCTATTTCATATTATCAATCATACAATTTGAACCTTATTTACACTTTTAGTTTTCACTTCAGAGAAACTATTTGGTATTTACATGAACTTATTTATTTCATGTAAGAGTATGGCTTCAATTTGCAACCATTTAGTTATAAATGTCTCTAGTTCCTCATTCTTTATGGCTCAGTATTACTACATTTTTTAGAAAAACCTCATCTTCTTTATCCACTCTCCAGTTGATGGGAAATTGTACTATTTCCAAGTTTTAGCTATTAAAAACTGTGCCACTGTGGGTCTTTCTCCAAGATAGACCATATACTATCTCACAGAATAAATCTGAATAAATGCAAAAGAATTGAAGTTAACCACTGTATATTATCAGATCATAGTGTAATCAAGCTAGAGATCAATAGCACAAGAAATTGTAGGAACTTCACCAACACATGGAAATTGAAAAACACTCTGCTGAACAATCAATGGATCACAGAGGAAATTAAAGAT
>NW_022942956.1:0-412 GCF_012274545.1 Fukomys damarensis | reverse complement strand
ATTCATAGCACTGAATGCTCACATTAGGAAAACAGAGCAAGCTCAAATAAACAACCTAATGATAACTCTTAGATTCCTAGAAAAACAAGAGCAAGAAAAACCCAAAGCTCGAATGAGAGGAAATTATAGATTTGAGCAGAAATCAGTGCAATGGAAACTAAGAAAATGATACAAAAAATAAATGAATTGAAGAGTCAGTTTTTTGAAAGAATAAATAAAATTGATAAACCCTTAGCAAACCTTATCAAAAAAAAAAGGAAAGAAAAGGCTCAGATTCATACAATCAGGAATGAAAAAGGTGAAGTCACAACAGATGCCACAGAAATCCAGAGGATGATTAATACATACTATGAGAAACTGTACTCTAATAAAACAGAAAACACAGAAGAAATGGACAGATTTCTAGATACTT
>NW_022942955.1:0-235 GCF_012274545.1 Fukomys damarensis | reverse complement strand
GTTGTTTGCATCATTTCCTCCTTTAATGGCTGTGAACTGTCCAGTGTGCCAGTTCCAAGATGAAAGTGGCCCCGGGAGTCCACATGTAGAAGTGCTCTACACAGCTCCTGTCCTCATGGCTGGCTTTGCTTGTAACTGTGGGCACTGCCCTGTGATCAAGGAAGCCAGCCCCGGCCCAGACATCCAGCAAGCAGCACCACTGGCCTCCAAGGAGGCTCCCGGACCTGCTGCGGGC
>NW_022942954.1:0-772 GCF_012274545.1 Fukomys damarensis | reverse complement strand
CTTCCCAAATCCTTGAAACATTGCAAAATGCAAGAGAAAAAGAAATGGAAAGCATACTGTCTTAAAGGTTAGGGTTAATATATGAAAGTTCCAAAGAAGTGGAAATTCCTTAAAATAAAAAAGCTGAGTACATCCACTGGTTCATAATGGTATGAACTCTCTCTTGTTGAACCATGTAATCTGTCACAGGGGACAACTGAGCTAAGGATGAATGATCAAATTACACCGATATCCTGTGGAAACCCTACCATCAGGTAGGAAATGGGAAGAGAAATCACTTACTGGAGAATTGAGAAGATGGGATTTAATGCAGCCTTGGTGGCTGAGACTATTGGAAAAGGCAAATAAAAGGGGGTAAAGAGAGAAATGGAGGAGTTGGGAAAAGAGATAGCACATATAATAGTACAATGACAGGAATGTAAAAGAAATAATGGTTTAGTACACCCAGAATACTATAAGAGACCAATGTGACTAAAATTCAGTGCCCTTATTAAGAAACAGCACCAAAATTAAGTTAGAAAAGTAAGAAAAGGCCTTAACATCAAGACAGGAGGTTTAGTACTTGACTATAATGAGCCAATGCTAGAAGGTGACAGCTTCAAATACCTCTCAGAGTAGATTCCTTTGCTTCCTTGTTCACATTGTTAACAAAGAAAGGTAATTTAAGGGAAGGCAGCTTTAGAGTTTCCCCATGAGATTCAGAGGGTAAAGCAGTTCCGTGAACAAGAAAATTGGGTAAGTACAAAGAATATTGAGAAAGAAAGCAAAGACC
>NW_022942953.1:0-209 GCF_012274545.1 Fukomys damarensis | reverse complement strand
ATGCATGAGGAAACCAAAAAGACCAGGAGGACATCTGGAACATTTTGAACTCCAGTTTAGTGGAAATGTGTAGAGGAAGCATTCCTTCTCTGAAGGTAAGACCTGTAGGGCAGCAGAGCATAAGGTCACAGAATAGGAAGCAAAAATGTTTTCTTGTGGATCACTAGAGGTAATGTGAGTGGTGTAATTCCATTCATTTCCACCCCTTA
>NW_022942952.1:0-214 GCF_012274545.1 Fukomys damarensis | reverse complement strand
ATATGCATTAAATTACTGAATATATGGTGAATCTATTTGAAACATTTTGGGTAACTGCCAAATTGCACATTCGAAATGAGTCCAGAAGTTTACGGCATGTAAATTATATCACCATAAAACTCTAAAAGACATTGGACATTTTTCTTCAAGGCTTGTTTTTTTAAGTAGATTAGCTCTACTAGAAGTGTTCTCTACTGGGCTATGTATTCAATAT
>NW_022942951.1:0-272 GCF_012274545.1 Fukomys damarensis | reverse complement strand
AGATTCAAAAGAATATATACATATTCTTAAGTGAATTTCTGTAAATCAACATTTTATGTAAAACAAACACATTTTCAAGTGTTCTTTAATTTAAAAATGGATAACATGATACATTTTATGCTTTTACCCATAATAAAAAGTAAATTACAATATAAACAAAATAAATATATAAAGGTATATATTTAAATTTTTAGTAAATTATAAGGGAAGTATTAATAATTTTGGCTGTTTTGTTAATTCCTGTAGGCTTATTTTGTGTATAAAGTATAGAT
>NW_022942950.1:0-201 GCF_012274545.1 Fukomys damarensis | reverse complement strand
GTGTGATTCCGTGTGGGTCCCATTCTGAGAGATGCTTTACAATTACCTCCACAGTTGTCTATTTAAAAAAAAATTGAGTAGCTGTTTGTTGGTGCCTCCTTTCTAGTTATTTTTGCTATTTCTCATAAAGCACAAAAGCAGGACTGGCAGCAACAATCTGTTGAAATGTATTGATTTGGCTTCTGAGGGTTTTTTTTTTTT
>NW_022942949.1:0-310 GCF_012274545.1 Fukomys damarensis | reverse complement strand
GATAGGTTCAGTTTGACGTTAGAACACAAACTCACTTTGCAGAGGACTTCTGCGGTTTAAAGTGGAATTTACCGCGGGAAACAGCTTCTCTCGCCGCTTAGCCTTTAAAGCCAAAGTGGTCAGTTTCAAGAATGTGAACTACTGCACAGCGAAAAGTGCTGCTACACTGTGAGTTTACCAGTCAATCCACATCTTCTGTGGAGTAGAACTGTTTTCCGTTTTGTTTGTACGTCTTCTCCTGGCAGACATTGAAACACTGTTGCAAGCCACTTTAGCAGAGAAGATCTTCAGGCCTAAGAGAGTGCCTAGC
>NW_022942948.1:0-216 GCF_012274545.1 Fukomys damarensis | reverse complement strand
TTGAGGCTAGTAACTTACTTAAAATTACAAAGTTATGCAGTCCCACACTCCCCACTGGTTTTAACTAGAATCAATCCTTGATTCATCATTTTACTTAAAATTTTAGCTAAGAGATAATAGCAATTAGTAAAGGAGACTTTTTAGACAGATAAATTGGGGCTTAGGATCCCCAGAGCACAAGAAGGTCACATATTTTTTCATCTGTAGGCTCATAAA
>NW_022942947.1:0-836 GCF_012274545.1 Fukomys damarensis | reverse complement strand
AATTTTATTATTTTTCCTTCTGCTTATTTTAGGCTTGTTGATTTTATTTTTTAATTAAGTCTAATGGTATATTTTAGGTATACATAATGATCACATTTATCATCGAGAATTTGTACCTGTCCATGATATATCTTGGTTCTTACTTTTTCCCATTACCCTTCTCTCCCTTCAGACCCTCCACCCCTCTTTATTTACAAAAGCTTTGTTACCATTTTAAGTTTATTTTCAACTCTCTCATATCTTAAGTTACACTGAAGGTAAATCTTAGTACATTGATTTGAAAAGCATTTGATATAAGTCTACTTATATTTAAAACTATCCAATCAAATATACTATTTTCTTGATCATGTATTGTAAAAGGCTCTTGTTTTCACTAGAATATATCTCAACTACTTATTTTTTGCACTGCACAATGTAGCCTGCTATTTATAAGTATAAACTACAAAGTAAAAGATCACTCTTGCTGAAGTATGAAAAATACATATGACAGCAGAAGAGAACTGTGAAAGCTTAATGGGAAAGAGGATAGTGGCTTACGCTAAACTGACCGCAGTGAAGTTTTTGTTGCTTTGTTTTCTTTTCTTTTCTTTTTCAGCATGTAACTTTATATCAGCAATCTCAAAGCTCGTGGATCTTCCGGCAAACTCAGTCTTGACATCCTGCTTCATCTCATGCTTCTTTGCTTCTCACACACCCAAAACCACACCTCAGATAGCACTGTGCTTTGGAAACATTGTGGAAGAGTCAGTGATTCCCTTCTGAGAAGGGACACAGCCTTCCCAAGTCCAGATCTGGGAACAGGGGAAAGGAAAGCAGTAACTTGCCTTGAGTTCTTG
>NW_022942946.1:0-409 GCF_012274545.1 Fukomys damarensis | reverse complement strand
AAATGGAGCTGGAACTCGCTGCATTCCAGTGCCCTTCCCTGTTCTAATCATTTCCAAATCATCAAGGCTTATCAAAATTGTTTTGTTTAATTTCCAGATGTGTCATAAATAGTTCTGGTCAAAACAATGTGCCATTTTGGATACAAGTGTCCCTGGATCTTTCCTGAAGCGGAGAGAAGCCAGTTTGCAGTCACATGGAAACACACTGAGATGCCTACACCCTCTCTGGGTAGGAGGTACATTGTCATCTCAGTCAAATTGCTGGTGGAGCTTTGTCTGAAGTCACACTACAGAAATCGTCTGTCTTTCCTTTGTTTACTTCGTACAGAAAAGATGCACCTCAGAGCTACAAAAGCAGGGATTTCTATGCATTTGAAGAAAATGGAATGCTGACTCTCTTCTCCAGAGG
>NW_022942945.1:0-201 GCF_012274545.1 Fukomys damarensis | reverse complement strand
ACAGCACATGAATTTTGGAGCACATCAACTTGCATGTCTTATGGTCTTTCAGTAATACAGATGGTTCAAATTCTACAGAGACCTTGGAGGGTACAAATTTGAGTCACTTCCAGCAAAATTATAAACTCAAGCAGACTCGTTAGAATCTGATAGCATCTAAATAAGGATCTTTGGAAAATGAGGAAAAAGAAAACAGTATAT
>NW_022942944.1:0-235 GCF_012274545.1 Fukomys damarensis | reverse complement strand
GAGCGTATTTTCCTGAAGGTCAATTGCATCAGTCAAGAAAAGAAAAAAAAAACTCTCTAGGAGCGTGATAGTCATATCTTTGTTCTGATGTGGGAACTTAGACATCTACATATTTAGTTTGCAGCTCTCCACATGCAGAGTGTATGGTGTCACTGAACAGAAGAAACTCACCGAGGATCACATCTTTACAGAAAATAGCCAACATTCTAGCTCCCATTCGATGCCAGTTTGTATC
>NW_022942943.1:0-248 GCF_012274545.1 Fukomys damarensis | reverse complement strand
TTTTTTTTTAAGTATTGTATATTTTATTTATTTATTTATTTTTGGGACAGTGTCTCACTTTATGGTTCAGACTGCCCTAGAGCTCACTATGTAGTTCAGGCTGGTCTTGAAGTCACAGTGAGCCTCCTGCCTCAGTCTCCTGAGTGCTGGGATTACAGGTGTTCACCACCACGTCTGGCAGTACATATATTTAACCTCTTATTTTTGCATAGAATAAACCTTATCACAGAGAAGAGCTGTAGATTGTT
>NW_022942942.1:0-884 GCF_012274545.1 Fukomys damarensis | reverse complement strand
CATCTTGCTATATATATTAGCAAGGAGAACTGAACATTTTCTATAAAATAAAAATAGGAGTAATAAAATATTGCAGTGAGAATACATCTAATGTAAGATCTAAGAGGTCGTTTAGACATCATGTAGCCAAGCATGAATATCAATTTTAAATGTTACACCAAGTACTACTTGTTAAATTGGCATCCCAGGTCATTATACTGAGAAAGATTTCTCAAGAAGAAAAATGACCAACACCATCTTGTGGAGTTTTCTCATGAGAAAAGCTTGGGAAAGTACTAGTTTGCAAATAGAGATGTGCTACTACAGATGTGTGCTGTAGGACTGCGCACAGTTTGGAAGAAATTATACAACCCCTTTACAGGACAGGTGCTAAAGAGTCTCTGACCTATGTCTTAAAATTCTTTTCCCCACAGCAACCAAGTAATGGAGAATCTCTCATTTGTAACATTGATATTTTGCATGCCAGAAAATAAAAATAAGTAAATAAAAAATAAAAAGAGCTCTTCATAGGGAAAACCTCAGATACTGTTAGGTTTCATGGAGAAAACAAACAACAACAAAAACAACAAAACAAAGTCCCACTGAAGAGCTCACACATCTAAAATGGTCTGGTCGAAGTGGACCCAAAACACAGGAAACATGAAAAAAATGGGTCAAAAGAGTAACCTATCATTTTCCTTTTCCGGCTGTATTTGCTGCCAACCTGCCTCGCAAGCCCAAGGGCCTGAGTTCGATCCCATGTACCATGCACTAAACTAGTATCAAAATGTATCAAACAAATAAATATTAAACCAGAAACACTTAAACTGCTGAAAGACAAGCTAAATAAGAGTTTTCAAGTCATAGGCATAGGCGGTCACTTTCTGAACAGAACCCCAGACACA
>NW_022942941.1:0-204 GCF_012274545.1 Fukomys damarensis | reverse complement strand
TTAGGCCCTCATGGAAAAAGTTTAGCCTAAAGTACCACAAAAATTATCTAGTTTGTTTTTCCGCTTTTAAATCACCTTCAAGTAAACATCTCCACAATTGCCAGATTTTTTTTTTTAATACCTGGGGGTATTGAACTTAGGACCTTGCACTTGCAAGGCAGGCACAGTGCCACTGAGCTAAATCCCCGGCTGCCAGATTATTTT
>NW_022942940.1:0-220 GCF_012274545.1 Fukomys damarensis | reverse complement strand
AATCATGGTCAACTCATCCTCTGGGCTGCTGAATTTTCGTGTGGCTGTTGCTATTGTGTCATGCAAAACCCTCCAGACTTGTGGGTCTGAGCCCTGTAATAGAGACCAAGGAGGTTAGGTGTTTGGACTACTGAGTGGTTGCATGAGAGTGGGGTAGAAAAGATGGGAGATAAGAAAAGCACATCACATTCTCAATAAGTGATAGGCAAAGTTTACCCTA
>NW_022942939.1:0-276 GCF_012274545.1 Fukomys damarensis | reverse complement strand
GAAAGGAGCAGATTAAAGAAGAAAGGGCAAGTGTAGCGTATCACATATGACCTAGTGGGTTGTTGTGGAAGATACATGTACCTACATACCTCCAGTTGCATCTTAGTGGTCAGATTTTTTTCAAAGCTACATCTAACAGAGTAGGCTAGGAAAATAGCTTCATGGACAACAAAATATCTGAGAGTCTAATAACATTAAGGGAATGAAGGAAACACTTTAGGTTTTTTCCAACAGCTATGACTTCAAAAATTAAACCATTAGATATACTGTTTATTT
>NW_022942938.1:0-323 GCF_012274545.1 Fukomys damarensis | reverse complement strand
GTATTCTCAGCATCAAATTTGTATTTCTTCCTATGTTCAGAGGCTCACCCTGACTCAGAACCTCAGCCTCCTGAGTAGCTGGGGTTAAAGGCATGTGCCATTGTACCCAGCTACTCTTTTTATTCTTTATGGTTTTCTAACCATTTCTATAATATCTGGGTTTTAGATATTATAATGAAGGCCAGGCGTGGTGGTGCACACCTGTAATCCCAGCACTCGGGAGGATGAGGTAGGAGGATCGCTGTGAGTTTGAGGCCAGACTGGGCTACACAGTGAATTCCAGGTCAGTCTCAACTACACAGTGAGACCCTGTCTCAAAAAAC
>NW_022942937.1:0-206 GCF_012274545.1 Fukomys damarensis | reverse complement strand
ACTCTCACTCTCGTATGCACAAGTCCCTGGGTTCAATTCCCCCACAACACAGGGCAACGAAGGCAAACCCAGTTTGGAGGAGCAATGTGTAAATTCATTTGAAGCTCCGCTCAGAACTGGAAATGTGTTTCTCACTGTCATCAAGGCCTCACACCAGCATCGTGGCTGTCACACAGACGGGGGCAGAGAGGTGCAAAGACCCTTGT
>NW_022942936.1:0-226 GCF_012274545.1 Fukomys damarensis | reverse complement strand
TGTTTCCTAATGCAAATCTGCTGTGCATCGACTTTCAGGCAGTGAGACTGACGCTGCTGGGGCGTGCAGGGTAGAAAATAACTCCTGCTAAACAAACGGGTACGGTGTGAGGCAAGAGGAGCAGAGCTATTGTGTTAAATGGGACTTTCTGAGACATAGAGCAAATGGTTTTGTTTTGAAGGAGATTAAGAATAAAAACAAAGTGTTTAAAAAATGAGACTGAATG
>NW_022942935.1:0-241 GCF_012274545.1 Fukomys damarensis | reverse complement strand
TTTCTGCCTGTGTGCTATAAAGTGACCATGAATGAAACCTCTGAAACCATAAACCAAAATAAATCCTTCCCCATGAAAGGTGATAATCTCTGATGTTTGGTCAGAGTAATGGAAAGCTAATTAGTAGAGCTGTAGCATTTTGAAATTTGGAGGTCAGCTACCTTAGGGGTCCTCAGACTTGAGCGTGAACCAGTGTCTCCCGCAAAGCTAGGAAACTTCAGATTGTTCCTCCTCACCACCC
>NW_022942934.1:0-257 GCF_012274545.1 Fukomys damarensis | reverse complement strand
TGATAGGAGAGGATCCACACAAACACAAAGGGCCTTCCTCAGATGCCTTGCAAAGAAGCAAACTTAGGGGTATGGAGGGTCTTAACCTGGCTCTGACTACAACCTTGACTGCTGCGTTACAAGCAGTAGAGCAGAGATGTGAAGGGAAACTTCCGACCAAAAGCTACATTCTGGCATTATACTCAATCTTACCCGTCTCACAAACACCAACACAATCAAAGGCACCCGCAGCACAGGGAAGTACCCACCCCTTCAGC
>NW_022942933.1:0-622 GCF_012274545.1 Fukomys damarensis | reverse complement strand
CAAAAGAAAGTTTTCCTGAAACTAGATAACAAAGTTGAACTATTTCACATAAATAGTAAATCTCATATAAAAATCAAGTTAAAAAACCACAGAATTTCTGAAAAAGATCAAAAGAACAGTAAGGAAAGACTAGATCCTACCAGATTTTGAAACATGAAGTCTCTCTAATTAAAGCTACTTACATGAAAATAGACAATTAAGAAAATAGAAAACACTGAAAAAGACCAAAGTGCATAAAATTTAATAAATGACCAGGGTAACATCATAAATCTGTAGGTGGAAATACAGAATTTATAATAAATCGTGTTGAAACAACTGAATAATCATTTAAAAATAAAATTCAAATGTGCATTAAATTTCAAATGGATGAGAAAATATAAAAAAAACAAAATACATACAAGTAGTAAAAGAAAACACTCGTAAATGCTTTACAACCTAACAAAGAAAATATGTCAATATAATTAAAAATCCAGAGAAAATAAAACTTGGCACATTGAACAAAAACACAAATTTCAAAAAGTGAAGAAATGAAATGGCCCCTAATTTCAGAGAGCATGATCTGCCTATGTGGAAAATTCCAAGGAATTTACCCCAGATAAAAACTTTCCCTACAATTAATAAA
>NW_022942932.1:0-1550 GCF_012274545.1 Fukomys damarensis | reverse complement strand
CTCGGGTCCTTGCGCTTGCAAGGCAGGCCACCGAACCGCTGAGCTAAATCCCCGGCCCTCCATCCCATTTTCTATTTGAATTTTTATAGTTAAATTTTGAGAGTTGTTTATACAAAAAAAAGTGTTAACTAGGAAATAAAGGAATAGCATTTGGGGTTGAGAGAAATACATCTTGATTTAGGTATTTGACAGAGGTTTATACATCTATCAAAGTACACTGATCTATGTCATGCATTTCTTAAAAAAACTTGATATAAATTTCAGAGAATGAATTGAAATCAATCTAAGTGGTCATTAATAAGAAAATTAGTGGAATAAGTATGGAAATGTGCAGCTTTTTTTTCTTTAGTAATGAAGCATATTTAGTTAAAGTGTCATGAAATATTTTCCTGGATATGTTATTAAATTATGAAAAAGTAAGTCACATATAGGTATGCATAGTATGATCATACTATTTAAAAATCTATAAATGTGTACAAATTAATATAGAAAACACCTAGAAGAATCCATCTAAATTGACAAAGTAGCTAACTAGAAAAGAATGCTAAAAAGAGGGTGTATACACAAGGATTTATACATGAATTTTATAATCACCACATAAGTCTAGATTCTGGAACAATGCTTGATACAAAGTAGATATTAAATAATTTGTTGAACAAATTAATGGATTAACAAATTAATAGTTTCTATAACTAAAACAAATTCAATGTAAGAAAATATAAATAAATGAAAACAATAGAAACCTAAAATCTGCTACTCAAAGGAGTATATTTTATATTTTGCTCTATGCATATATACCAAGCTGTTTCTTTCATTTATTTTTGTGAATGGTAAAAATTATATCTACCTATCGTGTATAACATGATGTTTTAATATATGTATGCATTGCATAATTGCAAAATCAAGCTAATTAACATGCATTTCTTCACATATTTTTGTTTTTTGCATGTTATGGTGAGAACACTTAAAATCTATCTCATCAACTTTTCAATTATATAATACATTGTTATTAACTATAGCCATTGTGTTGTCCAATAGATCTTCTGAATTTATGCCTTCTGTTTGGCTAAAATATTGTGTCTTTTATATACAATTTTAAAAAATAAACAATATTAACACTATATACAGGATTTTGTAAATTAGTTACTTCCAATCAAAGATATACTAGGACATCTTTCTATACAAATAAATATTTATAGAAGTAATTTTAAAGTCTGTGTTGTATTCTTTTGCATTTACAACAAAATTTCCTTCATTTACCCACTCATCAGTAAATCACTGCAGAGAACCTACAATATTTTAGGCAGCTACTCAGCCAGGTGCAGTAACACAATATTAGTTAGAAAACATAAAACAATGCTAGCTGTCTTCACTTGACTTGAGTCTATGAGGGGAGAGAAACACAATGTAAATAAATGCAGAGATAAACACATGGTTTTTGACATATAAACTATGAGAATTAATTTCAAATAAAATAATCAAATACCATCTATTTGAGTGTACAATGTAAGCTAAGTTGTAGGATGGGTTGAATTTAGGCTAAAATGAGG
>NW_022942931.1:0-825 GCF_012274545.1 Fukomys damarensis | reverse complement strand
TCCCACTGCTCTGTTTCCATGCCCCTTTGCAGCTCTTTTGATCAAATATTGGTATATATTTCTATTTCTTAAAAATACTAGAACTGTACATTTACATTGCAGAAAAACTCTTTACATAATTTATAAATGAATCATTCTTATACATGTGAGCTACATTAGTAGAAAAATACGTGTAAATTCAGCGTATTTCTACTTTTTGTTCACTACTTCCTTTAAAAAAATAGCCTCAAACAGATTCCCAGAATCATTAAGAAGTAGCTGCAAATTCTTTTGTTAGGATTCTAGGGAATACAGAAACATCAACATGAATTTAAGACTAAATTCTTAAAAGCTAAACTTTTAGTAGAGAAATTATTGTCTCAATATAATAAGGATAATTCAAAACTTGCACGTGGAGTGTACAGAATGAGACAGAGGTTGGAGATTTAGTCGAGTGGTGCCATGCCTGCCTGGCAAGCACAAGGTCCTGAGTTTGATTCCTGGTACAAAAAAATAAATTAATTAAAAATAAAAAGACATTTATTTTGGCTGGGGACTTAGCTCAGTGGTTCTGTCACCTGCCTGGAAAGTGCAAGGTCCTGAGTTTGATCCCCGGTACCACCACCACCAACAACAACAGCAACAACAACCACAACAACACAAAACAGAATGAGACACAGACTCGGAACGACGGTGAGCGGAGAGATGTCATGAGGGTAAGGACGGGAACACAGCGGTGCCGGCGGAGGGCATTGGCACTGCACATTTTCACTGAGCTCAGTATTCATACTGTTATTTTTTAACAATGAAAAATTCGAGATAACACAGATGTCCACTGCTTGAGAA
>NW_022942930.1:0-212 GCF_012274545.1 Fukomys damarensis | reverse complement strand
AAACAACAACAACAACAAAAAAACAGTGGCTTGCAAATCATTCAATCTGCAGCCCAGGCAAAAATTAAAGCCATTCCCGAGCATGGTCTTCTCCTCTACTGCTCCTGCCAGAGTGACTCTAGCACAGCCTTTCTTTCTCAGCTACCACTGTGGGTTGGATACAACAGGAAAGAGCATGTAAGTACTGATTGTGCTATGCTTTTGAAATGTGG
>NW_022942929.1:0-253 GCF_012274545.1 Fukomys damarensis | reverse complement strand
AACTGAGCCAATCTAATGACAGGATATCAGATATAGAAGACAGGATGGAGATCAGTGACCATGAAAAGAAGAATCATTTAAAAATAGTAAGAGAATATGAGAAATTAATCCAACAGCCCCTACACAAAGAAGAATATAAACTGATAAGAGTCCATGAAAAAGCAGGAAAACATACAAATGACATAAAAAACACTTCACAGAATTAATGATGGAAAACTTCCCAAACAGAGCAAAAGAATTTGACATACAGATA
>NW_022942928.1:0-1244 GCF_012274545.1 Fukomys damarensis | reverse complement strand
GTGTTAGGTGCTCAGTTAATAGTACAGAACTGAGGCCAATGATTCTGGGCTCCTGTGTCCCCTACTGCCACAACCCTTCCAGGGAAGCAGTGGCTGGTGTGGTATAGTCCCAGCCTCCCCCACTGGCCTCCGGAGAGGCTGTGGAAATTCACTGCCTCCTGGGATCCTCCCCTTGCCCAAGCCAGCGCCAGCTAACTCTAACAACAGCTTCTGCTCCAGAGTTCAAAGGCAACCCAGACCACACAGACGTGGATTTCAGAGGCCTGTTACTGGGAAAGAGGGAAAGCATAGCTAAAAGAAGACTGGGGTTCTCCTATTGAGCAGGTTCAAGACCCGGCTGGAGGTCAGGGGTCATGGTTTCTGGAACTGTTAAATGAGATCATTTTTTCCTCTGAAATTACAATTCATCTACCCTCTCAAAAACCTGAAAGTATAACTATTACTAAAAGCAAAGATGTATTTTAAAAATTTACAACAATAAGGAACACTTACATGGTTCTTTGCCAGCCTTTTCACAAGCCTGATCCGTCCTTTTAGGTGACACCATGAAGTTATTGTCATCTTCATTTTCTAAACAACATCATATCCATCATTATATATTGAGCTCTTTGTACGAGGCACTTGTGACATGGATGAAGTCATTTCAGTTGCACAAGCAGCAGACATGAGAGGTACTGCTACTGGCCCCAGCTCTGCTGAGGAAACAGGCTTTGAGAGATGACCTTAGTTGTCCAAGGTCACATACCTAGCATGTGACAAGCTGGGGTTCAAACCTGGGTCAAGCCAGAGAGTAACTCTCTGAGGCTCTGCAGGCTACAAAGTCTTCTGCTGCAGGCTGTTCAACTCTGCAACTGTAACTCAAAAGTAGCTGCAAACAATACACAAATGAATGTCTATGGCTTGGTGTTACAATAAAACTTTATTTATAAAAACAGGAAGTGGGCCAGGTGTGGTGGCGCACACCTGTAATCCCAGTACTTGGGAGGCTGAGGCGGGAGGATCACTGTGAGTTCAAGACCAGCCTGGGCTATATAGGGAGTTCCAGAGCAGTCTCAACTACATAGTGAGACCCTGTCTCAAAACAAAACAAAAAAACACACAAAGTGGGCCAGGTTTGGCCTACAGGCTGTAGGTTTCCCACCTTGATTCTAAACGAAAAGGCTACTTTTCAGTTAGACCAACAGGAACTTGACCCTGGTGCTGTTTTTCTCCCCACCTGTGAGATGACTTAGTTACATGTCAGA
>NW_022942927.1:0-1550 GCF_012274545.1 Fukomys damarensis | reverse complement strand
GGGAAAAAATGAGAACCAAGACCTGTCATGTAAAGGTACAAGATCCTAATAATGAATGCAACTTTACTGTATACCTAAAATGTACAAATAAGCTCAATAAAAGAAAAAAAAAAGAATGAAAAAAGAATATTCAACTCTGTATATTCTTTTTTTCTGTCCAGTTTTCTATTTTTATTAGTGCATGTTTGCAGTACATAATGTTTACCTCCTTGTGTGGAGTTGGTACATGTATTTAATACCTCTTATTTTTTCACCTCCTTTCCCTCCCCTCCCCCCATCTTTTGATCCTCTTCTCAATGAGAAAGACCTGTCTCCCTATTTCCTATTATCTATCTTTTATTTTACTCTGTATGTGTACTTTGGGTTTTTTGTATGAGCGAAACCATGTGATATTTAAGCATGTGTATCTTATTTCACTTAACATTAACAAGTTACATCCATTTCCCTACAGATGACTTCAATTTTTCTTTATGGCAGAGTAGCACTCCACTGTGTACAAATCTCACAATTTCTTATCCAATTGTCTGTTGATGGACATTTAGGCCAATCCAAGATTTAGTTAGCTATCATGAATTGTGCTGTTATAAGCATGCGCGCATCACTGTAATATGACTTTACATTTTTGAAAATATTTATTTTATGTTGATACATTAGCTACTACTGAGCTCCATCCCTATTCCTCATTTTATGAATATCGCATGATTGTGTTTTAACTTATTGTTGTAGTCCCTTATTCTAAATAGGTTTAAAGTTTTATGCAATATTTTAACACACATTGAATGTGTTTTCTTATCAGGAGACATAAATAATTTAGTAGTTAAACATTTAGTGAACTGCAACAAACCTCCATGTCTATAATTGAGGTTTGTTTTTTCCTTTTGAGGGCCAGTGGCAGTGAGCGTTTGTGCTGCGCTGTTAATCAGGAACTTCCCTCATTTACCTCTAGAGACTGGAGAAACAGATGATGATGTAACCCAGAGACCTCACTGTAGGCACCTTTACAGCCTCCGTCTAGAAGAATGATTAAAAGTGCCATCAATCTTTTAAGGAGTAGGAGAGAAAAAGTTTCAAAATCATGGTCCCTCATGCATGAAAAGCCTGAATATTTTCAGCATCATATATTTTAGTTTTGCAGAGAGTATTAATGTGATGGTTAAGAAGAGATTTAAATTGAGAATATAATGAAGTTATTTCCAGCAACTTTTATTTAAATCAAAGTCCATCATGACTTACAGGATTTTACATTTTTCATGATTATTACTAGTATTGTCTCGACACTTAAACAGAAATTGGAGTATGGGAAAATGCATATGAGGAAAAGAAGTGGGTAATGGATTTGAAGAGGTGGGATCAAGTGTTAAATTGGGGTTCCCCTGGAGTTCCATTATGTGTGAAATTTGCAGTTTATTATCCCCTGTCTTCCATATAGTTATCCTCTGAACAGTTTAGGAATCAAACTTTGTAGCACCTCTCCCACGAGGCCTTCTGTGATTTTTGGGAATAAGGTAGTATTTGCAATCATATAAGACCATAAATATTTTGTTTCCCCT
>NW_022942926.1:0-344 GCF_012274545.1 Fukomys damarensis | reverse complement strand
TTTTTTTGACTCATCCTTTGAAACTACTTTTGGTATTTGTATAAAACCCAAAAGTTCAGGTACATAACTTTAAAATAAATAAATACTTGTGTTAGGCGAGAGTATTCAACAGTTATTATACGAGTTAGGTACAGTGGTTCGCACCAGTAATGCCAGTTACTTGAGAGGCTGAGACAGGAGGACCACAAGTTTGAGCCCAGCCTGGGCAACTCAGTGAGACCCTACCTCAAAATAAAAATAAAAAGGGCCAGGGATATAGCGCAGCGGTGGGATGCTTGTCTAACACGTCAGAAGCCCTGGGTCTGACCCTAGTAACACACACACACACACACACACACACACAC
>NW_022942925.1:0-220 GCF_012274545.1 Fukomys damarensis | reverse complement strand
ACTTCACATTCATGAAACTGACCGGTTTCGCTTTAAACGACTCAGCGGTCAGAGAAGCTGCTTTCCGTGGAAAACTGCAGTTTAAATGGCAGAAGCCCTCTGCAAAGTGCGTTTGTGTTCTAACGTGAAACTGGAGCTATCCCCAAGTATACAGAGATCTGGAGGCTTGTGTGCACTCAGTGCTGCTAGGCACTCCCTTAGGCCTGAAGGGCTTCTCTGC
>NW_022942924.1:0-327 GCF_012274545.1 Fukomys damarensis | reverse complement strand
AAATGAAACAAAGAGCTGGTTTTTTGAAAGAATGAATAAAATTGACAAACCCTTAGCTAATCTAATCAAAAGAAGGAAAGAAAAGGCTCATATCCATGCAATCACGAATGAAAAGGCAAAGTCGCAACAGATCCAAAAGAAATCTAGAAGATCATGAATACCTACTTTGAGAACCTGTACTCCAATAAAATGGAAAACACAGAAGAAATGGACAGATTTTTAGATACATACAAAATACCAAAGTTTAACAAAGAAGATAAAAATATTTTAAACACCCCAATACAGTCAGTGAAATTGAAAATGTAATTAAAAATTTACCAACAAAGA
>NW_022942923.1:0-231 GCF_012274545.1 Fukomys damarensis | reverse complement strand
CCCAGCTCTGGTTGGTTGGTGGTGCTGTCAGTCTCTCGGCAGAGAGATCCCAGACTGACCCACCGGCATTAAAAATAAAGCTGTACATGTTGCCTCTGGCTGTTCTGGTGCGTCTTTCACTCCCTTGGACTACCTGCATTGAGCTGTAACAAGAGAGCTGTATTACTGGCTGGCACTGTGCCATTACAGAACTACATCCCCACCCCTTTTTACATTTTATTTTGAGAGAGG
>NW_022942922.1:0-402 GCF_012274545.1 Fukomys damarensis | reverse complement strand
AAAAATTCAACTACTTAAAAATAATTGCATTCTTGAATTCCTACCTCAGGTGGCAGTGAAAGGTCCAAAATACCTAGAAGGAAACTGAAGGAAAAGTGTAACCTCAAGACTACAATAAATTAAAAAATAATTAGCGACTCCAAAGATCCTTCCACACAGAGTAGCAAGATAAAACTTACCTTTTGAAAGAGAGTGCAAAGTCAAACAAAAAGATGTATCTAATGGAAACTAATGGAGTAACAGGAATATGTGTATAAAAGTCTTTGGAGAGAACAACCCCTCCCTCACGGATGCGCTGGGCATTGACCAGAAGGTAGAGTACATGGAAAAGGCTTACTCACAAAGGATTCTTCTGAGGAAACTTCATGGGAAAAAACAAATCTCAAGTTAGATTTGGAGGGA
>NW_022942921.1:0-200 GCF_012274545.1 Fukomys damarensis | reverse complement strand
CAGCCTGCAAACCCTGTGCTCAGACCGCGCTGCTGGGGGATCCGGCTTTGCTCTCAGGCACAGCGGGAAGGGAGGGTTTCCCTGGACTGGGGGCTGGGCGGGGAGGGCTCGGGTTTGCGTTCTGCTTTGCTTTGGGATATTATTGTTGTCGTTTTTGCTTTTTCCTGTTTGTTTTGTTTGTGCTTTATGCGCTGCAGCAA
>NW_022942920.1:0-629 GCF_012274545.1 Fukomys damarensis | reverse complement strand
GCCCCTTCTGGAAATCGTCCTCAGCAGGTACACTTTCCTCTGGCCTCACTAATGCTTTTACATCCCTTCCATTTTTCTCAGAATCCTAAACTCTATGGCAGTCCTCACTTAAACATTCTAATTGTGAATAGGGGTGTCACCTAAATAAGTCAGATTACAAAGTTCTTTTGCATCACTCTTTATGGAACCTAGGAAGGAGTTCACTTGATGTTTGGTAAGTGTTCCACCACTGAAACACACCACCATACTTCTTTGATTCTCAGGACCTTTGTCAATACCTACAACGAGTTTGGAAATGTGAGGACATACTGAAAATGTAGGAGATCGCTATAAATATTAAAAAGTAGAACTCTGAGGAGAGGAGTTGAGGCTGTGACACCTGCATCGCAGATATTTATAAACTTCAGATCCTCCAGATCTGCTGCTGGCAGGAATGAGACCAGGACAGAGCTCACCACAGCTGCACCCAGGTTTAACCCACACCTGAATCAGGGTCTTCCAGCCCCTTCCTCTCCCCAGACTGGTGGAGGTGCGAGGCAGGAGGTTTCCCAAAATGGCATGCTGGCCAGGTGGTGTTCCAGTGGGGACAAGGTTCTGGGGACCTGGAACTAGCTTTGCTGCAGCAAGGG
>NW_022942919.1:0-1587 GCF_012274545.1 Fukomys damarensis | reverse complement strand
CAAGTTTTATGCATCTGCTCATGTCCTCTTTATTAGATTCCATGTACAATTTCTGAACCATTTACAAGTATGTTTAAACATATGGAGACTCCAGAGTGAGTAGGACTAAAATCTAAGCCCAGTGGTATTTATTTTAGCTTGTTTACCCACCCTTCCACATTTCCATGATTTTCCTGTTCCCTTAATGTACCATCTTGACATTTTTCCTTAGCTAACGATAATTTCAGCAAAACATCCCTGATTTTTTTACCTTTTTGATACTCATTGTCCCTAGCAAAATTTGACCACTACATGCTTGATAAATCTTTTTGATTAAAAAGAACTTTTAAAAAAATGTATGCTACTAGTGACACTTGTGCTATATTTTCCATTAAAATATCTGGCTTTCCTGGACAATGCTCTGAAGTTAAAGAGGTAGCTGCAAATCTCAACCTATAGGTAATGTATCATTAAAACAAAACAGAAAAACACTATTTCTTTCCTGAGTCCCTGATGCTTTCCCAGTGTTGGAGAGCTGAAGAGTAAACTCAGAGAAATTCAACATTTCACTGTTCTCTGCTCTCATGCATTTAGCAATCCAAAATTAAGTAGGAGTCCCAACTGAGCGTCACTGTTGTCTTGATATGACAGAGAGAGAGAGAAGGAAAGGTGGGCAGGAAGAGACAAAAGGGAAAGTACAAACCTTTGCATTTGATGTGTTACAGTATCATAGCTTTTGGAAAACTCACTGGTAGAAATACTGTGTTAATATTGTTACAAAATTATTTTTTACTTTGTGGCTCCTTCAAAGGGGCCATCCCGTGAGAAAAACTTGTCTATCATGTCCCTCTGTAAGTTCAGGAAGCTTAAGCATAAAGTATTTTATGTATGCTAAACAACTGTCGATATTTACAGTTCTGTTTTCCTATGGCCTTAAGAGTCATAAAAAAAACATTAAAGTTTTCATGAATAAGATTTGCACATATTTTGGTACTTGCTATTCATTTTAGGAGTTTTACTTGAGGAACCCTCACCTACCACAATCCTTCTCAAAAACTGTTAGTAGTCTGCTTATACAAAGACTCAAGTCCATCAAGTTCAAAATAAAACATCATAAAATGCCCTTTAAATATCACATCTAAAATAAATGTGCATATCGATACACATGTACATATATATGTATATATGGTTATGTAAATATTACATATGTGTATATATTTTCTTTTAAAAGAAAGAATCCAGGGTAGATGTTTTCAGGGAATAAAAATTTTGAGGGTGAAAGATAACATCAATTTTTGTTTCATTTTATAGTAGCAATTAATGTACTAATCTCTTTCAGCATACCCGTAATCACAAGAATGGAAACAGTTTCACAACAAAACACCCAAGAAAGAGGGGACATAGGGTCCTGAGGAGGAAGAACGTGAGGAAAATCTCTTGGCCTCTCTGAGTGATAACATAATTCTCAAGTCTGGAACTGCTTTTTGCATGATGCTGAAGAGTTGCCAAGTTATTTCTCTTTTTTTGCAAAACATGCTCACTGTTATTTCAGACTAAGATCTGTGAGTGCCAAGAGTCTGCAGTCCTCAGATGTGCACCAACAAATAT
>NW_022942918.1:0-269 GCF_012274545.1 Fukomys damarensis | reverse complement strand
TATGAAGAAGCACAGTCTGGCCTATTAGCATGGAGTCACTTTAGCCTATTCAAGTCTTATAATAGCAGCCCTTCTTTGTGGGGTGAGGTGGAATCTCAGTGTTGTTTTCATCTGCAAAGAACTTGATTTCTTTTTTCTTCTAATTCAGAAGTTCAAAAGATGTTTTGAAAAATATTTGGAGATTAGTTATTACACATTGTAAGCTTTCTTGTTGCCAGCACCAGTAAAACAATAAAAGTCTTTGGTTTTGAGAACCCCAGGATCAGTCA
>NW_022942917.1:0-235 GCF_012274545.1 Fukomys damarensis | reverse complement strand
CAGACCATTCATTCTGAAAAACATAATAGATTGGGCCAGCCCATTTCACCTGTAAATTAAGCCGCAGGTTTCCAACCTCCTAACTGGATACAGATTCCCGGCTCCATACTGGAGTGTGCCTCTCTCCAGATGTGCCATTGTATTTTCTTTTTGTGTGTTCTTCAGTTCTGCCTAATACAGCCTCTCTCCACCTCTCACACAGCCCCCCTCCCTCACCACACACAGAATCAAAGGA
>NW_022942916.1:0-209 GCF_012274545.1 Fukomys damarensis | reverse complement strand
CTGGGAGGGCCTTTGGCTGAAGTCTGTGCACCCCAATCACTCATGCCTGAGTGGGCTTTTTGCCGCTGTCTACATGCACTTAATAATGATATCTTGGCAGGCCTCTGGCTGCTGCCTGTATGCCTGTGAAGCTTTTCTCCAGGTGAGACTTTGGCTGAGACTCTGAGTGAGTCCTAGCTGATGGATTCCAGGTGGAGTCCTGGCTAATA
>NW_022942915.1:0-804 GCF_012274545.1 Fukomys damarensis | reverse complement strand
ATTCTCATTTTTTCTCCTTACCCCTGCCCTCCCTTCACCCCCTCCTCCCCTCCCCATCTACAATCACTTTATTCCCACTTTTAAAATGAGGAAAGTAACGTTGCGGGAGGTGAAATAAATTGACTACAATGAGAGCCGAAAGGTGCATGCAAGATTGTCTGCATCCTTGAGCCTGGCAAGATGGCATCTACCTGTAATCCCAGCACTTGAGGAGGCTGAGGCAGGAGGATCACAAGTTTGAGCACATCCTGAGCCATAGTGTGTCTGAGATACAGTGTTGAAATAGTGCTGCATGAGAGAAACATAAACTTGAATTAGAACTTATAACTTTCCTACCTGTGACCTTTGAGACAAGTGGGTTTAATCAGAAGGTGATGAAGCAGGTGACTGAGCTTGGGGAGCACTTAGGGAGTAGTTACGGGGAGGAATAGTTATGGTAAAGGAGCCTTGGTGTTCTGGGAAGGTGAGGGGCTCAGGTGGTGTGGTTAACCCCTCAGTGCTAGGGAGGAGGTTGAGGTACAGGGGGATCAAGTGGCTTGCTCAAGGTCAAGGTCACACAGCTAGGCACTCCCAGTTGTATCTGCCTCTTTCCCCTATGGTGAATAGGAGTGTGGCTTCCTTAAGACACTTACTTTCTGTTCCATCTACAGATATTTCAGGATGTATTTTTATGATATAAGAACTCAGAAAATTGCAAAATCATTATACATGAAAAAATTTCTTACTCATAAGTTTAAGGCATATACATGAAAAAATTTAATGACTACTTAATCACACTTTTCTAATTGTCTTATTAGTTATTCT
>NW_022942914.1:0-214 GCF_012274545.1 Fukomys damarensis | reverse complement strand
TGACAGCATGGCACTCTCCTTGAATTCCTTAGGAAGTCTGCACATCCGGCTGGCACTGTCAGGATTCCTGACCCGTAGGGAGAGTAGGTTCCATTGGCTGGTTTACTGAGCAACAGAGATTCTAATTCACAAATTATGGAGAAGCCTGTGTGCCAAGCTTAAAATAAGTAGGGAGGGAGGTTCAGTCCAAAATTAATTCATTATTGGAAGTGGA
>NW_022942913.1:0-224 GCF_012274545.1 Fukomys damarensis | reverse complement strand
TGGTCACAGTGTACCCACAGCAGAACATTTAGATAGTGTAGAACGTTAGACAGTGTATCTCCGTAGGAGGAAGAAAGACATCTTCCCTATGGATCTGCCTGAGAACAGCATCCTAAGGGAGTCATAGGATTACTACTAGAGTGAAGTAGGGGCCTAAGATGGATTTATTAGCACAAATAAATGTACCTCCTAGGCGTGCATCCCAGGTCATTTCTATAATTTGT
>NW_022942912.1:0-310 GCF_012274545.1 Fukomys damarensis | reverse complement strand
AGACTCCAGAGCCAGATGGCATAGGTTCAAGTCCCACCAATGGCACATAATGACTGAGCTGCCGTGGCCTGTTCCCTAGCCTTTTCTTAGCCTTGGCTTCCTTATCCACAACCCCTGCCTCCAGGGCTGAGGGGAAGGACCAGGAGAGTGATTTAGGGGCAGAGTTTTTCTCGGGTCCAGCACTCTCATCCTTGATATCCACCGGGTACTGGTTCCAGAACCCAGGGGACACCAAAGCCCTGGGAGACTCAGGTTCCTTATATAAAATGGCACAGTGTTTGCATATAAACTGTGCATGTCTTCCTGAGTG
>NW_022942911.1:0-234 GCF_012274545.1 Fukomys damarensis | reverse complement strand
CAGCCCCATACCTCCCTACTCTAGCTCCACTGCACACCTTGGCCTGAGTGCTGGGTCAGAGGGGTGCTCGTCCCTGCCCAGCCCCTGCATCTGGCAGGGCCTCAACTGCTCTAAGAAGCCACCGACCACCAGCCACGTGCTGCCTCCAAGTGCCCCGGGCCTTCCCTGGCTCCTGCCCTGCAGCAGAGCCTGAGTCTGCTCTCGTTCTTTCCAGGGAATCTGACTAAGCACATG
>NW_022942909.1:0-202 GCF_012274545.1 Fukomys damarensis | reverse complement strand
CCTCACTGCTACCTGAGGCTGGTGGAGGTAGGGTGGAGGCAGAGAGAGCTTCGTGTCTAATGTGCTTCAGCAGTTTATTTTGCACATATGGGTGTGGGGCTGAGAGTTGTGGGGTCTGGTTTAACTTGGCTGAGTTTAAAGTCTAAGGTTTGCACTGAGTCCCCTCTGCCTCCTCCAAGTGGGCTGTGTCTCAATTCACAAT
>NW_022942908.1:0-517 GCF_012274545.1 Fukomys damarensis | reverse complement strand
AGGAACATTCTGATTTTGAGGGAGGACTGTATTATGCTTTGTGGGGATAAGAAGTCATTATTTAACTACCAAGTAGTGCTGCTACTAAAAGCTAATTTATATTTGAATGTAGAAAATATTTTCTTTTAGGTCACTTATGAATTCATATGTAATGACATTTAAGATATACATTAATAAATGCTTGGTATAAGCAATGGAATTTACATTTTTAAAAATTGGCCTTGGGAAGTAATTGCTTAGATGGATCATCACTAAGCAATTACTATTAAGTGTATTATTTATATCCTTTAAAGTCTTTATAAATCATTTCTGTCCTCATCTTTTACTTTGATGGACTTTTATATTTTATAGAGAACATCTGAATCTCACCATCCTTCGCACCAAAAAAAAAATTTTTTTTTTTGGTACCAGGGATTGAGCTTGGGACCTTCTGCTTGCAAAGCAGGTGGCAGAACTGAATCCCTGGCCCCACAAATATTTTAATATGTGTAATTCAGAATTCATGGGCCAGGAAAAG
>NW_022942907.1:0-5472 GCF_012274545.1 Fukomys damarensis | reverse complement strand
GACTTGCTGCATGCTTACCACTAATTGCCAGAACTCTGTATGACTTTTCCATGAGGCAAGGATATTTACATGCAAACCTATTCTTAAAAATTCCAGCAGGTGGTGTGCAGAACCTCAGCAAGAAAACAGTTGGCTGACCAGTCCTCAGAGCACTGCTCCATAGCTAGCAGAGGGATGACCTGTGGATGGCATTGCTAACCACTCCATAAGCAGTCTGCTGTAGTCAAGCTAGGCAGGGCATTTTCAGAATGTGCCGAAAGATGCACTAAAGATCAGGAGAATGCAGCACAATAGGAGTGAGGGCTTTCTAAGCTTTTAACAGGTCCTCAGTGTCTGTGGAGTCAAAACAGTGGGAATTCAGGCTCACTGCATGGGTCTCCATTATATATTGGTGTACTATTCGCTATCTTTGGCAACTCGGGCTGACTTCATGGCTAGGCCATGCTCATTTCTAAACAGCTTTTACTCTGAAGTGATGGCAGGCTGACTGACTCATGAATCATTCCTTTTTGCATTGTTGGTATCAGATTGGGATTCGTTTGAACACACTGAGAGACCAATTGAACCTAAATGGTCTGCTGGAGGCAACCCTTAATGATCTGGAGCTCATCATTCAGCTGGCTGGATGGAACATGTTGGGCTTCATGCAGAATACTATGAGTGAGGGCTCTCTGTGCTGCTAATCCATGCTAGGCCTTTTGGAGGAGGCAGGTAGTGGGAATTCAGGCTGAGAGCTTGGCAATCCATTGTTAACTTGGGGACCTTTTGCAAGCTGTGTTGCTGGTGGTATCAATGCATGGCAATGCCCTGCTCATTTTTCAACAGGGTTCTCTCCCAAGTGAGGTTTTCTCACTGACTCAATAACCATTCCTTTTCAGATGACCATATGAATGCTGTGGAGAGCATGGACACTCTGCATGAATATTTGTTCCTAGAGAGTTGGCTTGATGTATCCTGGGATTTGAGTGAAATGACTTTGTGCTAGTCTGCAGCTCAAAGTTTCAGTGGAAGGACGATGCCTCCAGGTGGTTCTCACAATGCATCGGAAAGGTACTCAATTTTTCACTGCATGCCAGTCATGTGATTGCATTTCTCTTAGTTGCAAACTGTACCTCAACAGTCCAGTGCTTGAAGTCCAGGGGCCTCACAGTTTCACACTGTGACTAAGAACTCCTCTCTTGCTTCAGTTTGTTATGATTCTGATATGTCTGCAATTCTAGGTAGAACCCAATGTTTCACCTGTTTGATCCTGGGAAGAGGGTATTCTCAATGCATGGCTCACCAATTCACATAGTGGCATTGGCTCATGGCTGCAGCAAGTTCAGGCTCACTACATATTGTACAATACTCTCCAGTCCTCTGTATGGTTGTTTCTTGGAGTTCCTGATCCCTGAATGCCTAACCAGTCTGAAATGTTCCACTGTACTAAATTCTGGTCTGCGTGGGCTTGTGGTGTGTCTGACTGGCCCTCTCAAGCGTGCTGCTTCTCTGCCATCTTGAGGACAGTGTCGCTGCTTTGCAAAATATTCCATAATCATATCCCTTTAGGAGACAGCCATGAGGCCTGGGTCACTGTGCAGCTAACTAGTCCCCTATGTCTGTGAGATGCAGAGAGTTATGAGTGAAGACTGTCCCAGCTGTTAAGGGGTCGTAGTCATTCTTCAGGAGGCAGCTAACATTGAATGCAGGCTCTCAGTGTCTTTATTGGTGGCTCGAACCTTCTGTTATTTGATTTCTAGGGAAGGGCCTTCTTATTCTGGTCCTAGATACTGCTCCTTTGTTCAGTAGGAGCAGGCGGGGGCAAGGATGTGCTGACTGTGTGTCCAAATGGTCCTCAAGGGAGCTCTGCCTATAAGCTGCCCCAAGGGCAGACTTGTTGCATGCTTAGCAATACTGGCCAGACCTCTGTATGACTGTTCCCTGAGGCATGTTTCCGCACATAGCAATCCTAAAATCATCCACCAGGTGGCGCAAAGGACCAGGGCAAGAGCACTGTTGGCTGACCAGTCCTCAGAGGACTGCTACATAGCTGGCAGAGTGATGATATGTGGAATGCATTGCTAACCACTCCATAAGCAGTACAGCGAAGTCAAGATAGGGTTAGGGTTAGGGTTAGGTTTAGGGTTAGGGGTAGGGGCAGGGTTAAGGTCAGGCTTAGGGTTGGGTTAGGGTTAGGTTTGGGGTTGAATTTGGGGTTGGTGCTAGGGTAAGGTTTTAGTGTTAGGGTGAGGGTGAGGTTGAGGGTGTGGGTTAGAGGGTGAGGGTGAGTGTGAGTGTTACAGCTTTAGGTTTAGGGTAAGGGTGAGGTTGATGTTGAAGTTTACGTTTAGGGGATAGTTTTTGGTTAGTGATTTGGTTTGGTTAGTGATGGTTTTGGGGGTGGGGTTAGGGTTAGGGTTTGGTCGGTTAGTGTAAGGGTTAGGAGTTCGGATTAGTGTTCTGGTTTAGTGTTAGATTTTGGGTTAGGATTTTATTAGGTTTAGGGTTAGTTTTGAGTTAAATTTAGAGTTAGCGTTTGGGTTGGGGTTGGCATTAGGGTTAGAGTTAGGGTTAGGTTGATTACATTTAGGGTTATGGGTAAGGGGTGAGGTTTCCAGGGTTAGCACTCAGGTTGTTGTTGTGTTAGGCTTAGGTTTAGGCTTAGTATTAGGATTCCAGTGAGTAATAGTTTGAAATTTATTACTGTGTACCTGAGATGTGACTTTCCTATTTAGTATCAACATGAGATTTCACCTTAAGATTTGCCACAATGGTCGATTTCATGTAATGCCATATGGGAACATAGGAATCAGCCTGTGGGTTATGGTTAGAGTTAGGACTGGTGAGTATGATCCAGAAGTAATTCACATAGCAGACAGTTTGGATGTGAGATGTAAGTTGAGGGCAGTGACTTTTTTTCTAGATAGTATTGACTGTGGTTTTTCACACACTTGAGCAATACTAGCTGGATATAATAGGAGTGAATTCACATTCTAGATAGCTTTCATATGAGAGGGAAGTGGAGAGCAGTGTATTTTTTGAAGGTGGGAAATAATGTGTTTTTCTCGGGTCGTGACATTTACGCCTAGATATAATGAGTAGTGACTGGCAAGCGAGTAGGTTTACAGCTAGATTTTGGGGATGAATGCGTTCCCCATTTCACTCCCTGTGTAGTGTAGTGAGTGTTTGAGAGTGAGCATTGGTGTTAGTTTGACGTTCAGTGTTAGGATGATGTTTCAATATATGTCCCTCCTTGAGGTTCAGGGTTAGTGTTGGTGATAGGGCTAGGATTCCACTGAGTGATAGGCTTGGAATTTCTCTACCTGGATATTGGACTGTGGGTTTCCTAGTCAGTAGCAGCATGAGATTTCACCTTAGTCTTAGGCACAGTCCTGCATTTCAAGTTCCACCCTATGGTAACTTGGGAATCATGTAGTGGATTAGCGTTAGGGTTAGGATTGGTGAGCATGATACTGAAGGAATTCACATAGGAGATAGTTGGCATAGGAGAGGGAAGGTGAGGCCAGTGCCTTTTATGAAGTTGGGATGTACTGTTTGTTTCCGAAGACCTGAACATTGCACCCTAGATATAATGGGTAGTGACTGGACAGAGAGTAGGGTTAGAGCTAGATTTACAGGATGGAACTGACTCCCCATTTCACTCCCTGTGTAGTGCATTTTATGAGGGGTGGAGCTCATATCCATTTCACCTTCAGTGTTGGGAATGATGTAGGAATGTAAGTCCCTCCTCGAGGGTCAGGGATAGGGTTAGGGTTAGTGTTAGGATTCCAGTGAGTGATAGCCTTGGAATTTCTCTACCTGAGTATTGGGCTGTGCGATACTGGATGGTATCAGGATGAGATTTTGCCTTGGCTTTACCACAGTGCTTTATTTAAAGTGGCACCCTGTGGGTATTGAGGAATCAGGTTGTAGGTTAGGGTTAGGGTTAGGATGGGTAAGCATGATATGGAGGGAATTCACATTCCAGATAGTTTGCATGTGAGAGGGAAGGTGAGGGCAGTACCTTTTTTTAAGTTGTTATGAAGTGTGTGTTTCCAAGGACCTGAGCATTGAGGTCTAGATATATGGCATAGTGAGTGGCCAGAGAGTAGATTTCCAGCTAGATTTAGGGAACTGAACAGGCTCCCCATTTCAATCCTGGTATAGTGTAGTGTACCTTTGAGGGAGAGGGCTCCTTTTCATTTGACTTTCTGTGTTAGGAATGATGTACGAATAGAAGTCCCTCCCCCAGGGTCAGGCTTAGAATTAGGGTTAAGAGTAGGATTCCAGCGAGTGATCGCCTTGGAGTTTCTCTACCTGCCTTTTGGAGTTTGGGTTTCCTAATTATTATCAGCATGAGATTTCACCTTAGGCTTCTTGACTGTGGAGGATTTCAAGTACTGCCCTATGGAAACTTAGGAATCTGGTTGTGGTTTAGGTTTAGAGTTAGGACTGGTGATCACAGTACGGAAGGGATTCACATACCAGACAATTTGGGTGTGCGAAGTAGGTTGAGGGCACTGATTTCTGGAAGGTAGGATGGACTGTGGTTTTCCACGCACATGAAAATTTCTGCCTTGATATAATAGGTAGTAATTGGCCATCGATTATCGTTTTCTCTAGATTTGGCCAATTGAATGGTCTCCCCTTTTGACTCCCTTTGTAGTGCAGTGTGTGTTTGAGGTTAAGGGTTGCTGTTAATTTGACGTTCAGTGTTACGAATGATGTAGGAATATACATCCTTCCTCGAGAGTCAGGGATAGTGTTTTTGTTAGTGTTAGTATTCCCGAGTAGGATATCCTTGGGATTTCTCTACCTGGGAATTCGGCTCTGGGATTCCTACATGGTATCAACATGAGATTTCGCCTTGGGCTTAGCTATAGTGGTAGATTGCAAGTACCGCCCTATAGGAATCAGGCTATGAGTTAGGGTTATGGTTAGTATTAGTGAGTATGATAGGGAGGGAATTCACTTTCTAGATAGTTTGCATGTGAGAGGGAAGGTGCGGGCAGTGACTTTCATGAAGGTGGGATATACTTTATGTTTCTAAGTACCTGAACATTGAATCCTAGAAATAATGGGTAGTGACTGGACAGTGAGTAGGGTTGGATCTAGATTTAGGGGATAAAATAGGATCCCCATTTCACTCCGTGTGCAGTGTAGTGTGTGTGAGAGGGTGAATGTTGGTTTTAATTTGACCTTCAGTGTTACTAATGATGTAGCAATATATATCTCTCCTCAAGGGTCATGGTTAGTTTTAGTGTCAGGGGTAGGATTCCGGTGAGTGATAGGCTTGGAATTTCTCTACCTGGGTTTTGGGATGTGGATTTCCTATTTATTAGCAGCATGGGATTTCGCGATAGGCGTAGCCATAGTGGAGCATTTTAAATTCCACCCTATGCAAACTTAGGAAAAATATTGTGGGTTAGAGTTAGTTAGGATTGGTGAGGACGATACAGAGGGAATTCACTTTCTAGATAGTTTGCATGTGAG
>NW_022942906.1:0-269 GCF_012274545.1 Fukomys damarensis | reverse complement strand
CCTGCCCTCCCTTCCCTCTCTCCCCCCTTCCCTATTTACAAAAACTTTGTTTCCATTTTTTCATTTCTCATATTTTTTCTTGTCCTTTATTTCCTTTCTCCTACCCTTCCTACTTCCCCTACACCTTTAGCCCTTTTCTTCCTATTTCATATGGTCAGTTATACAATTTGAATCTTATTTACACTTTTAGTTTTTCACACCAGATTTACACAGATGTGTCTTATTTATTTCACTTAAGAGTATGGCCTCAATATGCATCCGTTTTCGTA
>NW_022942905.1:0-823 GCF_012274545.1 Fukomys damarensis | reverse complement strand
AGGACATTGCCATAGGATGAAAGGCCACAGTTGAATTAATACTTTGAATCTCTAGTGTGTGGACAGATCTCTTGTACTTTTCTGCATTTGACTTTTTGAATGAATATTATAAAACAATCTTATAAGTTTTGTGTCCTGTATTAGATCTATTCCTTACAAACCCTGACTACAACAATCAGTAAAATAGGTTCTAAAGAAATTTGCATCTAAATTCTGAGGATTCAGAAAGTAAGGAATCTGTCCAGCACTGTGTATTTCTAGGCCCCTTATTCAAATAATATCTTTCATCATGTCTGCAATGTGACCCGTATGCTAGCTTTCTCATTTATTGAACACTGACAATACAAGCTTAACAAATTCTTAACTATTAACAGTCTATAACTTTTGAAGTAATACTGGCTTTTTAATTCATTGTCATCCTTTCTCTTTACAGATTGCAAGAATTGTGCAGTTGTCTTTTGTATTATGACCTCTTAAAGAAGACGACAGAGAAAAATTAGCCACCATAGTGATGCTGTGATGTTAACTCAGCAGAGTTCAAAAAGACTACGTTCCCTTGCTCACTGGTGTTTAATTATTTTACTTCCTCATTCCAGTTCTCTTGCCTAACACAGAAAAATTAATTAGACCTTGAATATAGCAACTGAAAAGCAGATAACCTGAGCTCTGATACTTCTACCCAACAGTAAACTAGCAGACTCGTAAACAGTATCATCACCCTGTTGGCAAGTTTCTAAAGGTTATAAAACATTATTGAGAGAAATCTTTTATTTGTAAGTACGACCTAAGCATTTTGATATTTTACAAATGTACCTAAAAAGTA
>NW_022942904.1:0-748 GCF_012274545.1 Fukomys damarensis | reverse complement strand
AAAAACTTTAACCTAACTTTCCATTTCATTGATGCTGCTATGTTTTAGGACTTTTTAGGATTTGTCTTTAAAATTTAGGACGGCCGTCACTATACCAAATGATATATATAATAGACCCATGTTGTCTTATATTATCTATCTGTATTCTTATAATAGACAATATGGGAGTGCAGGTGGATAATGTAAGATAATATAGGTAATATATAATATAGATAACATATAATAGAGATAACATAAGAATATAATAAATACTATATAATCGTAACATAATAGAATGAATCTTTCCATTTCCCGTTGGTTGATTCGATTGTTAAAGAGTTAACTCTATTCTTTGATGTCTTGAGGGCGAAATTAATTAAATTATTAGTTAAACGCGCCAAGGAATGGTACTAATAGTTAGGGAAAATTTCTAATCTCCCATTTAATTATTGGTCTGTCAATAATTAAATCTATCTATATCTGAACTTTCATTCAGTTATTGGTCTGTCAATAATTGAATGCGTCTACTATATCTATCTGCCTATATACATATGAACATTGACTTATTGATTATTGATTATTGACTATTGAAAATATTGTCTAGACACTTTGCACTGACTCACAAATTTCTGGCGCAATATAACATCCAGTACCATTAAACACATTAGCTCCGATCTCCAGGATATCTTACTCTTTGAGGTGTCTTGAGATATTATAAGAACTAAGAGTCAAATTATGGAAACTAAGGATCAATGTTCATCATTAGTTA
>NW_022942903.1:0-1149 GCF_012274545.1 Fukomys damarensis | reverse complement strand
AAAAAGTAAAAATTATATGGACAATAAATCTCTCATAAATGACCAGACCAAAGCAAAACCTTCCCATTCTACAGTTACATAGTCAAAACACATTCTATAAAAATGAAAAAAAAATGTTTTCAAATCAGTAAAATGATTTGCCTAAAACCATGGAAAGAATAAAATGCCGTTGATTGAATACTTTATGAAGCAGGACTCACTCAACCCATTGGGAGGAAGTAAGACCATACTGACTCATCAGGATCAGCCTTACCCGCCTGCTTCAGCCTCCTGCTCTCAAACCCTTCTCATGTTCCAATCAAATAGGGCCAGTCTCACAAGGGGATGTACACTCTAGGCAAAATTAGAATGCTTGGAAAGGGAATTTAGATTAGGATACAGCTAAAAATTTGGGATCTGATGCATAAAACTGGCCAAGCAGATCTACTCCTTCTGTTTGCAGATGTTCTTGTGGTCATTCCGTCGCTGCTTATGACAATCCAACTAAATATTTAGTACATGCATCTTTATATTTTTTTTGCTTATCCATCTTTATTTAATCACTGCTATCAGAACCATATATCCATACACTGTAACATATTTCTTAACTTCAGCTCATTAGGTTTTAATGATGAAATGTAATTTTTATTGATACATCTTAAGGAAACAGTTTTTAAACAGCATGTCTTTAACATTCATTTGTTCCACAAAATATGCCCCTAACTTTCTTCCTCCAATGCATTCACTTGTTTATAACCAAGTTTTACTTAAGCAACACTTTCATGTGCACTTATCCACTATCCAATAGAGAGGTATTATAAATTTTATAGTAGTGCTTCTAAACCTGACATTGAAAGACGTGAAGCACCCTCATAGTTCTCTACTTTATACATTATTTTTATGGTGAGAATTAAAGCTTTTATGAGGCTGTAATTTTTGACATTACCATTCCTTCCTGGGATCTCAATGTTATCCTGTTCCATAAAGAACTAAACAGGAGAAAGAACCCATTTCCAAGGTCATACGAATGTTCCAAATCTGGATTCGAGAGACTCCATGCAAAGAACATCAAAGGATTTGAGTAAAACTGTGTATGCTGTATTGGGAAAAAAGAAAACACACACCTAAATTTTGATAATACAAGTTAATTTCATTTATAAATTATTCTAA
>NW_022942902.1:0-220 GCF_012274545.1 Fukomys damarensis | reverse complement strand
ACACACACACACATATGTATACACACACGCACACACACATATAAAATGTCTGATCAAAGA
This sequence comes from Fukomys damarensis, assembly GCF_012274545.1. Lineage (NCBI taxonomy): Eukaryota > Metazoa > Chordata > Mammalia > Rodentia > Bathyergidae > Fukomys > Fukomys damarensis. Next base: position 160 of record NW_022942902.1, on the reverse strand, counting down.
CATCAGACGCTCTTTTGTCTAGGAGACATTTGGTTCATTTTCGTGTTCCAGACCTCTGCAGACAAAGTCTAACACGTAATACCACTTAATTGAAGGAATTTCATATTATTATAGTAAAATCTCAGGACTATATATATATGTGTATATATATATATATATA
>NW_022942901.1:0-340 GCF_012274545.1 Fukomys damarensis | reverse complement strand
GGTCTCTACTTGTTCCAGATTAATTTTTGGATTGTTTTTTCAAGGTCTGTGAAGTATGCTGCTAGTATTTCAATTGGGATTGTATTGAATCTATATAGCAGTTCTGGAAGTATGGCCATTTTCACTATGATGATTCTTCCTACTCAGGAGCAAGAGATGTCTTTCAATTTTCTGATATCCTCTTCAATCTCTTTTTTCAGAATACTATAGTTTTCAGAATAGAGGTCTTTGATTTCTATTGTTAGGTTGATTCCTAGATATTTCAATTTTTTGGCTGCTATTATAAAAGGAATTGTTTGTTCTATTACTCCCTTAATGAGTCAGTTTTTAGAATATGGGA
>NW_022942900.1:0-205 GCF_012274545.1 Fukomys damarensis | reverse complement strand
TTCCTCTTCTCAACCTACTTAGTCTTTCTCAAAAGGTCCCTCATCCAATTCCTGGCACTAGAATGATTCCCTGACTCCATAACGAGGCTACATTCTTTCATAGGAAATATAAATTTGGCCAGCAGGTGGAGAAAGATTAAAATTGACTATTGGTAAAGGTCATAGTCCTCTACCTATCTAGAGTCAGAAAGTTTCTTTGACTCTT
>NW_022942899.1:0-245 GCF_012274545.1 Fukomys damarensis | reverse complement strand
GCCAGACAGTCTGCACCCATCATGGTCAAGTCAAATGTGGAAGAGGCAACTTCTGCCCCCAAGAATGTGCCCCTCTGTCTGGAAACGTGAAGCACACACAGTGGCAGGGCCACTGTTCGGCAGCTAAAACTGCTGTGGGAACTGAGACGGCGTGAAGTGGAGAATGCTCCAGAGTTCAGGTTCTTAGAGAGAACCTGGGAGAGGAAGCAGATCCAGGGTAAAAGGCCAGCGTTGGGCCTGGCTGG
>NW_022942898.1:0-561 GCF_012274545.1 Fukomys damarensis | reverse complement strand
TGCAGCATTCCTGCCTCTGCTCTCAGTTTGCCTCAAGTCCTCACTGGGGACATTTTGGGGGGCCAATTCTTTGTGTCTCTGATGGCCTTGGAACTGAACAGTGTGGTCTTCTTCTAACTCAGAGCTGCTTACTTCATTGTCGTAGTCTGGGGACAGATCTTGAGGTAGCACACAGATGAAGCTGAGGGTGAGAGGAGTGGAAATCAGTCAGTTTCACATCATGACAGAGAAGTTAGCCAGCATGTGGCCTACCTCCTGGAATTACTCTTTTAAACCTCTCTGTCTAAATCAGAGAAACATTTTCCGTATGAAAAATGTCCTGCCACTGGAAAGAGAGCTTAAGAAGAGTCCAAAAGGCCATGAATAAAAACGTACAAGGTGGTCGATGAAATTTTAAAATAAAAAGTGAAGGAAACAACTGTCCTTTAAGAGGAAAAGAAAGGGTTAAGTACCAAAGATACATAACTGCAATGGAATATTATGCAGTCAATAAAATGATAAGTGGAAAATGTGTAGTTGCTTTAAAAAAAGTAACAGTCCCTTGGTAAGTGTGGGAAAATG
>NW_022942897.1:0-1112 GCF_012274545.1 Fukomys damarensis | reverse complement strand
GGAAAGACTTTTTGGTGATGAAGAAAGGTTTGGGGAAATGGGAAAAGGGAAGGAAAGGAAAGAGAAGTAAAAATGATTGAAATTCAATATGGATGTATACCAATTCCCCGAGGTGAATATAATTACTATATATTACAAAAACATACCAACAATAAAAAAGAATTCAACTGATGTGTTCATATACATTTTAGAAACATTTTTAAGATCACAAAAATCAATTCTGTTGGATTTATAGCCAAGTGTTTAATTTTGTTTATTTATTTATCGTTATTAGTATATATTTGCCATACATAATGATCACATTCATCATAGGGAAATTGTACCTGTGCATAATATATTTTAATTCTTCTTTTTTCCCATTTCCCTCTTCTCTTTTTCCCCTCCACGTTTACTTATTAGTTAATAATTAATAACCCTATTGTATTTTTCATGAAGTGTCTTTTAAAAATTCATCTAAGTGTCTATAAAGGAGATATGACAGTGGATTATTATATATACATAGGTCCTATATCATCAATCTCATTCAACTATTACTAATTTTAATAATTTACCCACAGACATTTTTGGGCTTCCATGTAAGAAAGTATTTCCATTTAAGGACACTCTTGGGAAGGTGCCTTTATAACTGCAGGCAATGACCAGAGCTGCTATAGAATGTCTTGTTTATCGGGATCTTTTGGTGGCATAAAAACATCTAGTGACTATCTTCAGATTATGTGGTTATTCTGCCTCTAGGATTAAGAGGAAGCAACGGTCTGGAACAACTACACTAGAAGTCATTTTCAATTTTAGGGGAAAAACAAGTAGAGATAATTCAGAAAAAATAACAAAATAGTTTACAGTTGGCATAAAATTTAATCACCTGTATATACAGTCAGCCTCTGCAATTTTTTAAAGTGCCAGTCTTTGGCATGGGTAATTTCTTTTTTCTTAAGCACTGTACTCTTTCCAGGACCTCTTGTTCAATCTGCTTTCTTGGTCACCTATTTCAATACACACCTTTCCCTTATTCCAGACCACCTCAGTCGGAAATTTAATAATAATTAATAATCCAGTATTCATGGATGAAAACTAACTTGGCTTCTGTACCTCCTCCCCAATGGTAATTGGTG
>NW_022942896.1:0-299 GCF_012274545.1 Fukomys damarensis | reverse complement strand
AATTAATAGTGTATAACTGCTTTTTATCAGATTAGCAGGTTCTAATATTTTTAGATTACTTCAGTCATCCAAAGGTATTATTAGATATAAGTAACACAAACATGCATTTCAAAATATTCAAACTAGGAGAGGTAGACTCAAGGCCTTAACGCTGCTGTTCAGGGTGCCTCATTTCCCTTCCCTTCCATCCTTCCTGCCAAAATATAACATAACATTCTTATCATGGGTTAGAGTTCATAAATTCCTTCTGTATTCACTCAGATGTTTCACATTCAAAATAACACTTGCTGGTAAATATG
>NW_022942895.1:0-257 GCF_012274545.1 Fukomys damarensis | reverse complement strand
AAAGAAAGTCTTTCAGAAAAGCAAGTGACTCTCAGGTCTAAGAAATGGTCCCAAGTTAGGACGACCAGTGAAACTGACTCACTGTAGGCATCATAAAGTACTTCACAATAAAGAGAGAACACCGAGCTGACAGATGGTAGATCCATAGAGAAAAGACAGTGATATGTAGTCAGATAGATGGATAGATACATATGATAGAAATATAGACAGGTGATAGAGATACATGATAGTTATAGACATAAATAGATGATAGATCA
>NW_022942894.1:0-219 GCF_012274545.1 Fukomys damarensis | reverse complement strand
CATGGTCACTTTTACAGAAGTACACCATCCTGCAAAGCAAAGTGGGTGTGGTGCTCGGCAGACACCCAGGGACTCAGTTTTCCTCGATTTACTGAAAGACCTTCACTCTTTCCATATTAACCCTTCTACAATAAGAGAACAACGCCAATAAGTGACGAACTTCAAAAGTCATAGTGAAATGCAGACACAAAGACAATGAATGAAATTTTCGTGTCTGTT
>NW_022942893.1:0-1542 GCF_012274545.1 Fukomys damarensis | reverse complement strand
GCTCACCCTCAGGCCCTAGGGAAGGCTGAGATCTGGGTAGCAATATAACTGTCAACTTGACACAGGAATGAGTCTGTTGATATTAGCCTGGCTAATCATTTTGCTAATTGGACGGCCAGTTGGGCCACAGCTCAAAGTCAGATCGGCTTTCACTTTAACTACTCAGGCAGATGATATTTGACTCAAATGTATTACTTTGTATCAACACACTGAATGGCTGTAAAAATAATACCACATGTGCTGCTGCCTCTTTTTAATAAGTGTCTTCCTCAATTTTCCCTGTTACGATAGAGATTTTAACACAAAAGAATTAAAGGTTAGTTAATGGGTATCAGTTGAAAATACACCCATCGGATTCTGGCATTCGGTCCAGCCATGGGGCAGCTCCTACCATTACTGGTTTGTCACTTGTCCTCACCCTAACCAGCCCCCATCAAACCGATCTGCCTTTGATTTCCTATGTAAGAAGCACTGTGTTTGACCTTTCTGTTTTTTTCACACCATTCTCCCCTCAAATGGTATTGTGAAGTCATCGTACTCTCTTGTCATTCTTTTGGGGTTTACATAGGTTAGATGCTTGTAGATATTTTTATGAAGAAGATGTAATGCATGATAAATCTGAAGGTGGTCAAACAAGGGCCCAGAGCTGAATCGATTACGTAGCATAACTTTGAAGAGACAGAAACTCTCACCTATTGAGTTTTGGTTCCCTGTGTGCTTTTCATTAAGAGATTTTCAACTCCAGAAGGAGGAAAAGATTGTGAAGTTGCCAAGCTAGAGATCCATCTGCAGTGAAAGCTGGTGTATCACCAGCTACAGAAGATGTCTACAATAGCAAGGAATTTCATAGGGGTCTTAAGGGAAACAATCAGAAACATTTTGTATATTTTAGATTCTTCTAATTGTTGCTACAGCAGAATTGGTAGGAGTTCATCTCTAAGCCATAAATTTAAAAACTGGGAATAAAGTTTTACTAATGCTCACAAAATTACTGTAAGAAGTAATCCTTTAATGCTTCTTGGGAATTAAACTACTCTTGAAAATTTGTATTTTTTAAATTCCCTTCTCACAGAATTGCTTAGTATCTTTAGTCTCCTAATATTGGGACTGTTCATCACTGTGCTTTGTAGTAGGGTTTAAATTAATGATCAAAACTCCTGCTATGTCAAACTATTAACTAGAAATCAGGCAATAGATATATTTAAACTTCCTTTTCTTTATTTATCCTGTTTAATTTCAACTGGAAATGTAAATTAACAGTCAAAGAATAACGGGAATAAACTATTTCTGTCCTCATCCATGTTAGTACCGTGGAAAAAGCTGATCCATATGGAAAAATATATTCTCCTGGAAAATGATTCATTGTGAATAAATGCATTGAGATATGAAGAATGCTTTAGCAAGTAAATGAAAATAATGCATGTTATATAATATATATATTTTTTTCATATTTCTATTTTTAACTCTGTTATGTTTTTCCTAAAATGACCTGCCATCTTACTTCTATAATTTTCTTCTGCTGTTTCTTCTGTCTTGTTTTCC
>NW_022942892.1:0-457 GCF_012274545.1 Fukomys damarensis | reverse complement strand
TATATATTATGAAAGGATAACACAAAATAAATTTACATATTTATTTGATAAAGCAAATAAAAACACAAATAATACAAATAAGTTGCATACAGCTAATATGCAATTAAAAGTACAAAGAAAAGACTGACTCATTTTTCTCAAAACGTTTGGTTTCATTCTTACAATTTTCAAATCCTTTTAGGTGCCACAAACTATATCCAGTGATGGGTCTTTATGGCAAATCTTGTCTTTTGGCCTTTATTGCAAAGGCTGATAGGGTTACTCATCATGTGCCTGGTCAATAAAGAAGGATATAACATTGCCCCCTATTTTCCGTATACCCCCAAACAACGGGGAGCAGATAATAATTCATCCTGGAACAACAATTTTGTTTGTCACCCACAGTGTTCACATGAAGGAACCACGTACTATGTCCATAACAAATGCGTCTACAAATGTCACAGTAGACAACTCTACT
>NW_022942891.1:0-222 GCF_012274545.1 Fukomys damarensis | reverse complement strand
ACATATTTCTAGGCAGCAAAATGTCTTTCTGGCAGAGTAGTATCCATTATTTATAAATACTATATTTTCTTTATTCATCTGTTGATGAACATATAGACCACTTCATAAGAAAAGATAAACTTGAGTTATTTGTAGGAAAATGGATGCACCTTGAGATCATACTGTTAACTGAAATAAATCTGCCATACAAGCTTAAATATCAAATGGCTTCTCTTATATAAT
>NW_022942890.1:0-364 GCF_012274545.1 Fukomys damarensis | reverse complement strand
TCGAGAGAGGCAGATGAAAACAACACTGAGATTCCACCTCACCCCACAAAGAATGGCTGCTATTAAGGAATCAACCAATAAATGCTGGTGGGGTTGTGGGGAGAAAGGAACCCTTCTTCATTGTTCATGGGAGTGCAGACTGGAGCAGCCACTGTGGAAATAAATATGGAGATAAAAAAAAACAAACAAACTAGGATTAGAGGCCCCATTTGACCCAGTTGTTCCTCTGCTGGGTATCTTCCTAAAAGAATTAAAAGAATCTATTACAAACTGTGCCACTATAAACATGGGTGAACATACGTCACTGTGATATGATTCTTTTAGTTCTTTTGGAAAGATACCCAGAAGAGGAATGGCTGGGTCA
>NW_022942889.1:0-404 GCF_012274545.1 Fukomys damarensis | reverse complement strand
GTTCTCCGCCTGGGCCGCGCTGTTCTCCGCCTGGGCCGCGCTGTCCTACACCTGGGCCTCATTGTCTTCTGACCTCTTCCTTTTGGAGCTCCTCCACTCTTCTTTCTTTGCCATGGGCTTCCGGAAGCTTACCAGTTTACAACCCATTTTCCCCAGGTACAATACTCCTCCACCATGGGAGAGCTTCACGCCTTTGCTCCCGTCCTGCTCTGCTAACTCTCTGAACTCTGCTGCAGCTATGAGAGCCACACCCTACCTTTGTTAGGTCACCCGGGCTATGCGCCAATTGGAGCCCTGGAGAGGCTCTGACGTCACTAACCCTGACCCTCACATCTGCGCGGGGGGGGGGGGTTGGACCCTACCATGTGCTCCACACTCACCTGCAGCCCTTTCCTAGCTTCCGG
>NW_022942888.1:0-344 GCF_012274545.1 Fukomys damarensis | reverse complement strand
GTGTATGTGCACATATATGTCATGAACACTTCTTAATCATTAAAACCAATCTGAACTCTTGTATAAAAAACTGTACTGCAGCTTTCAGTTGTCTGAAACTTTAATTCTTGTTTTAGTTTGTAAATATATGATCTCTAAAGAAGGCCCTGCATGTTAGAAAACTATAAACTCACAGGTCATGAGGGAACTGTCAGAGAAGAAGAGGTGGCTTTCTTCCTGCTTAATGGTGATGAATCTCTTTACCTGTGTTCCAAATCCTGCTCAGAAACCTTACTTCTTTTAATATCACTCCATATAAAAATCCTCATTTCTAATGATTAAACAAACCCCTTCCTGTGAACCTC
>NW_022942887.1:0-712 GCF_012274545.1 Fukomys damarensis | reverse complement strand
GTCCTCGCTGTCCCTTCTAATTTGTTTTTGCTTTGATTTGTGTATTTAGTTAGCTTTACCCTGCTTTATTCCTCTGAGGGCTGGGCTTTCAGGTGGCAGGAGCTTGTCCCAAGTATCCTGGCAGCCTGGTATTTGCTCATATCTGGCCTTTGTCCTCCTTTTTTGGAGTCCACTAAAGCTGATCCAAGAGCTGGGGCTGATCCTCTGCTGGGCAGCCTTTTCCCTGCAGCTACAGAAGAACCAGAGGACCTTTTCTTTCTGCAGAGAGAGTTTCTTTCTCCTCCTCTCCTTCCTTCTTCTTCTCCCTCTTTTCACCTCCTCCTCCCTCAAGTGTGGCTGTATTTGGGCCACTGAGATCCAATAGGCTGTCAGCATGTCTAGCATCATTTCTCGGGTTGGATGTAACACACCTTCCTAACCTATTATCCTCCAACAAGATGTCATTCAGCTGTCAAAAGAGATTTTTCAACAGCAAAGCATCCTGTGAAAATAACATCCCTGAGTTCCCTTGAAGAGAAAAGTCAACAACAAAGTACAATTGATTAGGAGGGAATTCAAATAAAAAACTAAGGGTGTAGAGATCTTGGGAAAAGGCTGTTCTGAGCTCTGGACTCACCCATAAACCAGGCCCAGCTACACTGGAAATTATAATGAGAGCTTGCAAATGTCACAAATCTTGCAAATTAAAGAAGAAAACTAACATAAACATGGA
>NW_022942886.1:0-1418 GCF_012274545.1 Fukomys damarensis | reverse complement strand
GTCCTCTGCAGGGCTACTTCACAAAAACAGTGATGTACTATGGCTTTTACACCAATTCAACAATCAGGCACGGGAGCAGTGGGGCGGCCTATGACATGCAGCTGGCCTACATCTTCACAGTCGCCGCATGCCTGGTCATCTGCTTCTTCAGTTTGCTTTACAGGTATGGAGCTTTCGAGGCTTATTGGAGATTTAGGCAAAATCCAAGAAACTCAAAAATTATCCCCGAGTCACACCTTCTCTGCAGTGTGGACTTTCTACCGCCGCCTAATCATTCCTTGTCCTACAGAAAAAAGTCTGAGTGCAGCAGAAAGAGAGGTTTATGTGCACCTTGGAAGCCATGGGCAGTGTGAAAGGAAAGATGGGACAACCCAAGCAAGCAGTGGCTGGACAAATGTCAGAGAGGAAGTGCAGATTGGAAATACACACAGAAAATGTGTTCAATCTCTAGTCATTTGTTAGGTGTGCTGTATCAAAATACAGTGATACCTCAGTTCATGAACTTAATTATCTCCATGATTCCGGTTGTAAACTAAACTGGATGAGAACCAAATCAAATCTCACCGTAAGGTCAACATTGAACTTAACCGTTGAATTTGACTTGGTTCTCGTCCAATTCTTGTGACCAGAATTATGGAAAGAATCAAGTTCAAGAATCGAGGTGCCCCTGAACCGCAGGGTGGGTGGCTTAAACAAGGGAGATTTATTTCACAGTTCTGGAGGCCAGAAGTGTAAGACCAAGAATCAGCAGGGTTTGATTTCTTCCAAAGACTTCTCTCCTTCATTTGAAGGTGGCTGTTGCTATAGTTTGCATTGGGAATGTCCCCCAGGGGTGCGTGTACTAAAGGATGAGCCCAGCTTGGCAAGACTCAGAGCTGTGGAATTTTTTTTTCTTTTTTTTGGCAGTTCTGGGGATTGAATTCAGGACCTTGCATTTGCAAGACAGGCACAGTGCCACTGAGCTAATCCCTGGCTCTCTGAAAACTTGAAGAGGTGGAGCCTAGTGGGAGATCCCGCAGGTCTGGGAGTGAGCCCTCAAATGGACTGTGGGACAAGGCAAAGGAATGGATTCCTCCCTGCATCCTCCGGAAGGAGCACAGCTTTGCTTTTGAGACCCATTTGCTGACTTCTGAGTTGCAGAAGTATAAGATAATAACTTTGTGCTGTTTTAAGCTGCGAGGTTGGTAATTTGTCATAGCGGCCAACTCTCACAATGTCTCTGTGAGGTGGACACTGGTATTATCCTTATTACACAGATGTAGAAACTGAGGCTTAGAATGGTCAAGGATCCCACCACTGTCAAATCCAGGATTGGATCACAAGCCAGACCTGTCTGTTCTAAAGCTTCTTGACCTTTAGTTTTGTTCTCATGCTGCTTTGGGTCAAGATCTTAAGGCTCCACCTCTGGTGCTGCCTTT
>NW_022942885.1:0-375 GCF_012274545.1 Fukomys damarensis | reverse complement strand
ATGAATATAGTTGATGCCCTCTACCCAGTGCCACCAGGACTGAGGGACAAAAGTCCTCAATGTAATCCGAGCCTCCTCTCACTTGTTTCTTTAAGGCGAGGCCAGGAGACTGTCCTGTGAATGGATGGGCATCACACCCAGGGCCTAGCCTGTTCCTGCTGTCTATACAGTTCCCACAATCCACCCCTCCCTGGCAACCTTGACCGCCGTGCCGGACGGCTAACTCATCGGCATTATGATAGCTGAGATTTGTCATAGCCCTTACACTCACTGTGCACTCTGACACTCTGCCAGCCTCTCTGGACACTGAAATGATATCTGGGCCTTCCAACTTTGCCTCACTGACTCTGATCCTACTTCTCCTAATATATATCC
>NW_022942884.1:0-378 GCF_012274545.1 Fukomys damarensis | reverse complement strand
AAAATGGTCCCTGAACATATTTAAATTGCTTCTTGCTCTTATAGTCTTATCTTATTTTTTTTTATTATTTAGCGAATACTTTATTAGTTTCTGTAATCAAACCCATGTAGATAAGACCTTACATATTTAGTACGATGTGTTACCCCTGTACACATGGAAAACAAAATTTAAAAAAATTAACATTTCTGTACCAATATGGCTGTCCATTTCTGTACAATGCCAACTCAACACAATAAATTGGGATGACTTTTTCCAAAGTTGGCAACACCGTTAAAGTTTCCCAAAATTCAGTTTATATATATATGTATGTATATATGTGTGTGTGTGTGTGTGTGTGTATGTGTGTGTGTGTGTGTGTGTGTATATATATATATATAT
>NW_022942883.1:0-268 GCF_012274545.1 Fukomys damarensis | reverse complement strand
CAATGGGATTACATGTCAGTAACAGAAGAGTGCCTAACAATAAGTCAAAATTAAACTAATTTGAGTAAAATAAAAATAAAAAAGAACAAGATAACTAAATAAAAAACCTTCCAGCATTTCTCGCCACTGAAATAGTTATTTCTAGAAATACTATGGAACTACAGCTGTCCTTTCTCACAGCCTATTTTGGTCATTGCATTTATATCTATTAGCAGCTTCCAATGACCATTTATCTGATTAATCTGTTTTGTTACATTTGTATTTGGTT
>NW_022942882.1:0-215 GCF_012274545.1 Fukomys damarensis | reverse complement strand
CCTCAGATCTGTTTCTTTGCCAGTACCATGCTGTTTTTATCACAGTGGCTTTGTAGTGTAGTTGCAATTTGGGAGTTGTTATACCTGATGCCATGTGTCTGTTTTGATCATGGCTAGTTGGAGTCCTATATGCCTCACTTATCTGTATTTCAAATTCTTCCCTTCTGTTTGGAAAGTTTTCTGTCATTAATTCTGTGAACAGCTTTTTTAAGTCA
>NW_022942881.1:0-426 GCF_012274545.1 Fukomys damarensis | reverse complement strand
ATATTTAACTTAAAAGCCCTATAGGCAATTTTATATAAATATAATTTCAATTATTTATGTACAGAAAGAAAACAATAAATTTTATCACTAATCGATTAACTGTATTTGATTTTTTCTTTAGCTTTTCTAGACTTTTCATATTTTGACCCAAGAGAACAAGAATATATTAAACTAAAATAAGAAAACACCACTTCAAAACAAATTATTGATGAAAGAATGGAAATAAATTGTAAATGGGGAGCGGAGGACGGGGTGATGGGAGGGCAGGGACAAGGGGAAAATGAGAAAAAAATTGTTGAAGTAATCAAATGTAACTCTTCTTATGTTAGAACATCTATTTTCTTAGCATTGCAGTTCATTTCCCACCACTGTCTCTTGGAAATGACCAAACAAAAATCTACATTTGAGAAAATGCTATGTGCCTGT
>NW_022942880.1:0-237 GCF_012274545.1 Fukomys damarensis | reverse complement strand
GCATCTGACAAAAGGAAAACATCTCCACACATAATTTATAATTGATTTTATAGCTTATCTTTTAAAAATATATTACAATCAGTAGAGCCTAGGATAGAAAGATATTTAGGATCATAGGCCTTAGAAATGGGGAGTGAAACACTCTTTTTTCTAGGACTCTAAAGCATACTAGGGTTTTCACTTGTTCCATTTTAATATGAATCCATTTCACATGCCTCCTAGTGAACAAACAAGTTT
>NW_022942879.1:0-388 GCF_012274545.1 Fukomys damarensis | reverse complement strand
GGGTTGCCCTGCGGGTACCTAGTACCCTCAGAAGGTACAGTGCTCCTTCCTTCTAGGCCTTCTGGGGTGGCAGCAGATGGCACAACTGTGGTGCATCAGAGCCACAATCTCAGGCCCATAGTGATGGGCCACAATCTCAGGCCCCATAATGATGGCCCACAATGGGCAAAGGCAGAATGACCGTGACTTCCCAGGCATCCAGAGTGCATAGAGAGAGGAACAGGCCCTGTCTTTCAAGCAACCACTGCTCTTGCTACTGGTGTGCACCACTTTCCTATCCTCCCAGGTTGGTGGCTTTGCTCTTAGGAGTGGGCCTGATATCAGCAGCCCAGCATAGCCTAGCCTTGGTCTCCCTTCCCTGGCAGAAGGAGCCCAGGACACACAGGGA
>NW_022942878.1:0-200 GCF_012274545.1 Fukomys damarensis | reverse complement strand
CTCCCGGGAAGGAGGTGCTGCCATCACACAGAGGTACAGGAAGGGCAAGGACTGCCCAGTGCCGGGCAGCAGTGAGTGTGGCTTTGACACTCCCTCACCGGGACCCACCTGAGCTCAACCCTCCTGTCCAACAGGTGCTTTAGCAAAGCAGCTGTTTACCAGGTTCCCCCCAGAACTTCCTCACGGTGCTGGAGGCTGGA
>NW_022942877.1:0-756 GCF_012274545.1 Fukomys damarensis | reverse complement strand
TTTTTTCTTGATCCGTATGTCTGAGAAATTTTGTAGACCTACCTGAGAATAGGATTGGAAATAGCTGCGTAATAGTCCATTCTAGGCATCTACCATAATTTAGCCAGTTTGGAGTTTTATTTCTTTTCTTTTTTTTTGTACCAGGGACCAAACTTGTGGAGCAGTTTAATTTTTTCACAATTGTCTGCTATTACACAGTAACACTGATGAAATACCTTGCTTATGAATCTTTGTGTATAGGTCTGATCTTTTCTTTAGGATATATACGTGGGTCAGAGGCGTACCTCAGGGGATGTGGCCCAGTGGTACAGCACCTGCCTGGCAAGCACAAGGGTCTGAGTTCAATCCCTGGTACCAAAAAACCCCCCAAAAACATTACCAAATACCTTTCAGAAAACTGTGTTTACTCTTTCATGGATACAGTCTTTGGTCACAGATGTCCTGAGCAGAAACGATCACTTCTGAAACTTGTGAAAACTTTCAACAATTTCCTAAGATTGGCTTCCACCCACTGTGGTTTCATTTGCATCCTTCCCTATTAGTGAGGGGGGCCTTTTCCCACCATCCATTCATGGGTCAGAGGAACTGCCTGCCCCTTATAGCCCAAGACTTTTTCCCTGGGATAGTCATCTAATTTGCATTAAATTGAAAGGGACGACAAGACCAAAAGACCGACCAGCCTATTTAAGGGTTTACTGTGTGACTGGGGTTTTTACATACATTACCTCATTTACTCCTCGGCCAAGCATTGTGTAT
>NW_022942876.1:0-276 GCF_012274545.1 Fukomys damarensis | reverse complement strand
TGAAAGTGTACACAACAGAATAAAAGAATGTGAAGATAGAATCTCAGATATAGAAGCTAGGATACCAGTCATTGACCGTGAAAAGAGAGGTCTCCTAAAAACAGTAAGGGATCATAAGAAATTGATCCAACAACCCCTAGATGATGCAAAGAAGAATAGCCTAAGACTGATAGGAATCCATGAAGTAGCAGGAGAAAATGCAAATGACTTAAAAAGAAGCTGTTCACAGAATTAATGACAGAAAACTTCCCAAACAGAAGGGAAGAATTAGACATA
>NW_022942875.1:0-202 GCF_012274545.1 Fukomys damarensis | reverse complement strand
CGGTGGGAAGAGCGTGCCAGGATTCTCATGGCGGGTAAGACTGGAGTGGACCCTGCCACCTTCATTTTGGTGCTGAAGCAGAGGCTCAGCAGTTGGTTGTGTGGATGTGAATTCCCATGCTCATTGCTCTGATTAGCAGTGACTCTCCACTACCACTCATGAAACCAGCTGAAGGGAGTCAGTGACAGAATCTTGGGAACCT
>NW_022942874.1:0-234 GCF_012274545.1 Fukomys damarensis | reverse complement strand
CCCACGGAGCCAAATCGCCGGCCCTCTATGATTTTAATTTGTTATCCGTTCCACTTGGCTCACCTACCTTTTCCACTATATACTGATATTATTGTGAGAGAGAAGCGATTATAAGGAAAGCATTATAAAATTCAGACGATTCTCCTTTTCTGTGTGATGGCTGGTTCATGTAAACATTAGTTTTGAGTTTTTGTTTTCTTGGTAGCATGAAAAGTAAAAATAATTTTATTAGCC
>NW_022942873.1:0-948 GCF_012274545.1 Fukomys damarensis | reverse complement strand
ATATATATATATATTTTATGGGCTAAATAATCAAGTTAACATATCCATCAGTTCACACGTTTTGGTGGTGAAGACATTCTATCAGAAGTTTTCAAGTATACTTCTTAGCTGTAATCACATGGTATTCACGGATTTCTAGTCTGCATGAAATGATGCTTTGTAGCCTTTGACTGACATCTCCCCCCATCAATGCTTCAAGCCTCTGTTGCCATTATTCTTTGCTGTTTCTGAGAATTAGTTGTTTTTAGTTTCCACGTATAAGTGAGGTCATATGTTATTTGTCTTTCTGTGCCTGATTTATTTCATTTAACCTAATATCCTCCATGTTCATTCATATTATTACAAATGACAAGATTTCTTTCTTTAAACTAATTGAAGGAGGAAAATTGTACATATTACAGTGTTCCTAAGGCAAATAATTTTGCTTATACTAAATCTTGTTGTGTATGTGCTAATGATTGGCTTTTACAATTTCTTTTCAACTTTATCCTTGTTCTACTTTGCAGAAAAATTGTATACTTTTCTCAAATTTCAGAAATATCTAACTGTGTTTTTACCCTTCCTTGAGATGTAGTAACTGTACTAGATTTATAAGAAAAAAGAAAGAAATTTTCAACTTCTGGGTAAAGACTTGTTTTTGTCTCATCATTGAAATTTGTTGTACATTTAAAGAAGATTCAAACCCAATATGCTGACTCTCAGTTTTTTTTAACAATTAAACTCTTCTTGTTATATGCTTTTAGACATTTTTTAAATTGAGCATAGCTTTTGATTTTGTGCAATAATAGTGTCCGCTTACAAGATGATTTTCTTTTCAAATCCCAGTTGCTTATGTTATGTAATAATTTCCCCATTATTGTGATATAAATAGTTGCTATGTTAACATTATTAAAAGCACATGGACTCCTGTTATTTATTTATTGTGTACCAATATGTAGCATTTTTTTT
>NW_022942872.1:0-217 GCF_012274545.1 Fukomys damarensis | reverse complement strand
TAATACAAGACTGATAGGCATCCATGAAGTTTCAGGAGAAAGCATAAATGACATGAAAAAAAAAATAGTTCACAGAATTAATGACAGAAAACTTCCCAAATAGAGGGTAAGAATTTGACATACAGGTAAGTGAGGAATATAGGTCTCCAAATGGCCATGATGAAAAAGAAATCTACACCTAGACATATAATAATTAAGGTCCCAGAAACCCAACAGA
>NW_022942871.1:0-370 GCF_012274545.1 Fukomys damarensis | reverse complement strand
TTATATCCCATACTTATTTTTATTATATTTTTATAAGCATAATGATATAATTTAACACCAATAGATATGTAATATTCTTTCCAAATGAATGACTGTGAATTAAGTCAAGCATGTAATTTAAAGAAATCATACGGTTGCCAGAGAAACTATCAATATGCCAAATGTGCACAATCCTACCACATTCATGCCCATGTTTCTCATTTAATAGTACACACATATATGTAAAAACCTACCCCCCACACATATACACAATGCATATTTTCTACAATACAATATATACTTAGGTATAATAAAACAGTGCAGCGAGGTGTGGAATGTTGGTGATTTGTATAATTTGAGAAAAAACAAATATCTTTGAAGGAGTTGGAGA
>NW_022942870.1:0-1345 GCF_012274545.1 Fukomys damarensis | reverse complement strand
ATTTTTTTTTTTTGTGTGTGTGTGTGTGTGTGTGTGTGTGTGTGTGCTGGTGATCGAACAGGGAACCTTGAGCTTTTGAGGCGGACAGCTGCACCACTGAGCCAAATCCCCAGCCCCTATGACTATGTCTTAAGTCAAACTCATCAGGCAATTAAGCAACTCCATTTTAGAAAACAATCTCCCTCCCCCACCCCACCTTGTCCCTTCAGCCTGGGCCGGTTGCTTTGCAGGTGAGCTGCACAGTTGTTAGAGGGTAATTTTAAGATTTATTTATTTATTGGTGCTGAGGCTTCCAGGGCCTTTGCAGTGAGCTACATTCTCAGCCCTTTTTATTTTTGTGTTTTGAGACAAGGTCACAAAGTTGTTCAGGGCAGGGCTTGAACTTGTGATTCTCCTGCCTCGGCCTCCCAAGTAGCTGGGACTGTAGAAGTTACCACTGTGCCTGGGCGGGGATAGTTACATTAATAAAACTCTCAGGAAATTCCAGCATCCTGAGCCTGGTCTAGTTCCACAGTGCAAGTTGAGAAATGTCTTTGGATCAGTGCGGGTCATCCTGGAGCTATGGAAGGTGTGAAAGTCTCCTGAATCTGCAGGAGGGCGTGGTCCTGGGCCATCCTGGTGACCATATAGTCCACTGTGGTGCTGCTATGTGACCTCCAGAGCATGGAGGCGCCCTGGCATTACAACACACGTGCGTAGCCCATCTCTCGTGAGCCCTCACCCCTGTGAGCAGGAAATGTAGTCTCACAGCTGGGACCCTCACACTCTCATTGTGTACCGGCACAGCACCTGATGGGATGGCGCTTTGGATGCTCAGACTCTTGCCTCCTGTCTCTCCTGGGGAATGATGCTGATCTCCCCACTCCAGGTGCTCACTTTCTTCTGTATCACTTCAAGAAGTAAATTGTGTTTGATTTACAGCAGTCCCCTCATCTGTGGGAGATATGGTTCAAGACCCTCAGTGGGTGCCTGAAATTATGGATAGTACCTGTATATACTTCATAGGCTATGCTATTCCTATCCATACACAAATATGATAAAGTTAGTTTAAAAATGAGACACAGTGAAAGGTAAACAATAGCTAATAATAAAATAGAACAAGTATAATAGTGTGCTGTAATGAAATTACCAACATCACCACTCTTGCCCTTTGGGACCATGAGTAAAATATGGGTTACTTGCACATAAGCACCATGGTACCAAGATAACACGAAAGTTAACCCAGTAAACGAGCTGGTTGCTGAGTGATTAATGAGCGGGTAGCATATACAGTGTGGATACACTGGACAAAGGGATGAGTCATGTCCCAGAAGGGATAGAGCTGGATGGCAGGTGCAGAATGGCA
>NW_022942869.1:0-205 GCF_012274545.1 Fukomys damarensis | reverse complement strand
CACCTGCCTCACAAGCGCAAGGGCCGGAGTTCAATCCCTGGTGCCAAAAAAGAAAAAAAAAAAATGGGAGGCTTAGGCTTTAGGCCTGCTTCCTTCCCACTTGGAAGGAGATTCCCTTTGGACAGGGTGACCTGTAGATGGCGTGTCCCCACGAGTCTGCTCTCTGGAGCTCCCCAGCTCCCCTGGAGATCTTTGTGCAAGATTC
>NW_022942868.1:0-240 GCF_012274545.1 Fukomys damarensis | reverse complement strand
GCAGCTCCACTTGGCTCTGCAAGGAGAATGACGCCAGGTGGTTTTCACAATGCGTCCAAGAGGAACTGAATGTTACACTGGATGCGAGCCGTGTGAGTGCAGTATTCCTAGTGGCAAAATGAACCTCAACTGTCCTGTGCTCGAAATCCATGGGCCTGGCAGTCTCACACTGCAATGAGGAGCTCCTCAAGTTGCTCCTTCCTGCAGTTCGTTAGGAGCGGGACATGTCGGCCATTCTAG
>NW_022942867.1:0-221 GCF_012274545.1 Fukomys damarensis | reverse complement strand
TTTTATTTAAACATTTTTTGTTTGTTTTCTACCTGCAAATATTCAACTGAGTGAGGCACTTAGGAGTCTTGGATCTGGCCTCGTGGAAATGTATCATATTGTCTGAAATCATTTCCCAATCATTTCACTCCTGTCATTCACCTGTCCTCTATTATCAGAATAGCTGGTAAATGACCAAAGGTCTGAAGCTCTGAAGAAAACATTAGCAATGGAATGATGAA
>NW_022942866.1:0-255 GCF_012274545.1 Fukomys damarensis | reverse complement strand
ACCTCAGAAAGGAATCTAATTCTGTGAAATGGTACTCAAGACATTTTTTGCAACATCAGTAGTAACACACCACTTACACTTATTTTACAGAATTTGCAGTTATGCATCTTTCCAGTAGATGTCTCTAAAATATTCTAAAATGAAACAAGGAAACTGTGGCTGGCCTTAAGAACACAAAGACAAGATACCTAAGCTCAAATAATGTTACATTAGAAAAGATAATTAAGAAAACCTTTTGCAAATCTTTTTTTTTTT
>NW_022942865.1:0-294 GCF_012274545.1 Fukomys damarensis | reverse complement strand
ATAACTGTATTCCTTTTTCTTTGTAGGTTGCTGCCTGGCAGACACTGAAAGACTGCTGTGAGGTGCATGTACCAGAAAAGCTTTTAAGATCTAAGAGAGTGCCTAGCATCTCTGAGTGCACACAAGCGTCCAGAACTTTGTTAGTTGGTGATAGGTTCAGTTTGAGGTTAGAACACAAATGCACTTTGCAGAGTGCTTCTGTGATTTAAACTGCAGTCTTCCCCGGGAAGGAACTTCTTTCCTCACTTAGCACTTAGAAATCAAAGCAGTCAGTTTCCTCAATGTGAAGTACTC
>NW_022942864.1:0-211 GCF_012274545.1 Fukomys damarensis | reverse complement strand
TGTCTGCCTTCTTTATCTCTCCAAGGAAATCAGCTGAGGGAAAATGCAAACACCAGGGGCTGCTCCCCTCCCCAGTGAGGTGGGTACTCTTGAGCAGCTCGGGCAGGGCCCGGTGTTACCAGTGCCACAGAGACAGGGGACCCACACTCCGCTCCACGATGGAATCACTGGGCAGGTGTTGGGCAGTGAAGTGGCTCCAATATTTCCAACT
>NW_022942863.1:0-356 GCF_012274545.1 Fukomys damarensis | reverse complement strand
TCATGAGAACCTATGCCTCTGCAGACTTGGTCTAAGGACTGGCCTAATCAGGAGGTTTGAGAACGGGGCAGGGGAGGTCGTGGGAGTGTTTCAAGGGCACCCGTGTGGCTACCTTCCTTACTGAGTCTGTTGTCGCGCAGTCCGGGAGGTTGCGCACCCACCGGGTGATCTCAGGCAGGCAGGCAGGTGAAGAGGAGTAAAAAATTTTAAAGTATACAAAGTATTTCATCTTTATCATTTTTTTCAGTGATTTTATTGTTTAATTTCTATTTTAAACTTTAAGCAAATATTGCCCAAGTAGCAATCTCACTTTTCTCCACACTGACTTAAATGAAAACCTGGCCAGATGGTCCCAT
>NW_022942862.1:0-219 GCF_012274545.1 Fukomys damarensis | reverse complement strand
GATGATGTCATACTGAAGTAGCATGGGCTCCTTTTGCAATGTAACAGCCGTCTCCACAGAAAGAAGAAATGTAGACACGCGCACATATAGAAGATGCTAAGTGGATGCAATGGCAAAAACTTTGTTTCAGGTCTACAAGCTGAACAACGTGACAGGTTGGCAGCTAACCACCTGACGCTAAAGGAGAGAGACCTGAAACAAACTCTCCCTCACAGCCTT
>NW_022942861.1:0-227 GCF_012274545.1 Fukomys damarensis | reverse complement strand
TATGCTTGTATAATAACTGATTCGATGGAAGTGGCACCTAAAAAGATTCGTTGGGATATTCCCTCACATATATTAACAACAAATGTAAGAGTTCCCCAGGTGGCAAAGATATCTAGCTCCTGGAACACAAGGAAGTTGATGAGAAACTTAGGGTAGCTTTAAAGGTCCTTGAGCACAGATCAATAAAGCTCGTATTGCCTACAAAGATTGTCTGAATCTGAATGCTG
>NW_022942860.1:0-333 GCF_012274545.1 Fukomys damarensis | reverse complement strand
GCTGCCCGAGCGAACGGTGTCCCCCAGCCGACTGCAGCACCCCGCCGCCTGGCAGAGGTTCCACGCCCCTAGGCGGAGGTCTGGGCCGTGCGCGTCGTCCGAGCCCTGGCGGGCGTTGGGTGGAGGTGGGCGACTCCGGAAACAGCGTGGGTCCCGGTTGAAGGGTGGAGGAGGAGCTCGGAGGAGCGCGTGGACACGCTGTCCCGGGAATGCGCCCGTGCCAAGGACAGCGGGCAGAGGAGGGTGGCAGGTTTGGGCCCAGGGCGGCGGCGGGTGGGCGGGAAGAGCGAGGCTGCCTGCATGAGAAGGGGCCGCTGGGCCGCGCAGCGGGAG
>NW_022942859.1:0-659 GCF_012274545.1 Fukomys damarensis | reverse complement strand
AAAAAAAAAAAAAAAAAAAAAAAGAGCCATTTCCCAAAGAAGAGAAGAAAAGAACCACTTCCATTATCCAAAAACATGGCAGAAAGGACAAAGAGGAGGAGCAGGGGAGCATACCTAGGACTTGGGGCTCCAGGCAGCTCCAAGGGTGCTCTTGCTGGACTCTTGCGGGGAGAACCAAAGTGTCTGCAGGATTCAAGCGGCACCTGGCCACCTGGGGGGGCTGTGGCCTGAAACGTCCTCTGCAGCGGCCTCCTTTGGCTGTTTGAGTCCTTGGTTGGCCACGTCCCACACCTCGCTGGAAGGGGCCATGGGACCCGGTGTCCGCTGGCTCTGCTCGGCCACCCGGACACAGGGATGTGCCGGGAGCTTTCTTCAGACTGTTCCTGAGGCTCCAGGCTGCAGCGAGCTGGCTTTTCTCATGTGTCTTGGGGCCTGCGAGGTAGAGCGGAGTGGCTGACAACACGGGGGTTGTGTTCTCTGTGGCGTGTTGTACAGCCATAGGGTTTCTGTATGATTATTGATTTTGCAGTTCCGGGATTGAACCCAGGGCCCATGAACGCTAGGCAAGTTGTCGTCCCCTGAGCTACATTCCTAGTCCTGAATTAGTGAATAATGAAGTTTTTTGGGGGGGTGCGTTTTTTTTTTTTTTTTTTGTGTGT
>NW_022942858.1:0-576 GCF_012274545.1 Fukomys damarensis | reverse complement strand
AAGGGCTAAGCTGGGAAAGAAGCTCTTTCCTGGGAAAAACTGCAGTTTATACCACAGAAGCACACTGTAGAGTGCGTTTGTGTTCGTACCTCTACTTGAAACTATCGCCCATATACAGATTTCTGATGGCTTGTGTGCACTCAGACTAGCTAGGCAATCTCTTAGGCCTTAAGAGCTTTTCTGGTACAAGTGCCTCACAACAGTGCTTCCATCTCTGCCAGGCAGAGACCTACAAAAAAAAAAAAGAAACACAGTTGTACTGCATATAAGATCTGGACTTCACTGGTAAACTAACAGAGTTGCAGCACCTTTCTATGTGGAGTACTTCACATTCAGGAAACTAACCTCATTGGTTTCAAAGGGCTAAGTGGCGAAAGAAGATGTTTCACGGGGAAAATGGCAGTTCAAACTGCAGAAGCACTATGCAGAGTGAATTTGTGTTCTATCCTCAAACTGAATCTATCTCCAAGTAAACACAGTTCTGGAGGCTCGTGTGAAATCAGAGCTGCTAGTCACTCTCTTGGCCTTAATGGCTTTTCTGGAACAAGGGCCTCACAACAATGTTTCAATCTCTAC
>NW_022942857.1:0-1502 GCF_012274545.1 Fukomys damarensis | reverse complement strand
CTGAGTGCACACAAGGCTCCAGAACTCTGTGTACTTGGGGATAGGTTCAGTTTGACATTAGAAAACAAACGCAATTTGCAGAGGGCTTTTGCGGTTTACAGTGCAGTTTTCCTTTAACAGCTTCTCTCGCCGCTGAGCCGTTTGAAGCGAAAGCGGTCAGTTTCATGAATGTGAAGTACACCACAGAGAAAGGTGTTGCAACTCTGTGAGTTTACCAGTGAAGTCCACCTCGTATGTGGAGCACAACTGTATTCCTTTTTGTATGTAGGTCTCTGTCTGGCAGAGATTGAAACACTGTTGTGGGGCACTTTTAGCAGAGAAGCCCTTCAGTCGAAAGAGAGTGCCTAGCAGCTCTGAGTGCACACAAGCCTCCAGTACTCTGTATACTTGGAGATAGTTTCAGTTTGACGTTAGAACACAAACGCACTTTGCAGAGGGCTTCTGCGGTTTAAAGTGCAGTTTTCCCCGGCAAACAGCTGCCTTCGCCGCTCAGCAGTTTAAAGCGAAAGCAGTGAGTTTTATGAATGTGAAGTACTCCACAGAGAAAGGTGCTGCAACTCTGTGAGTTTCCCACTGAAGTCCACCCCCTATGTGGAGTACAACTGTATTCCTTTTTGTTTGTAAGTCTCTACCTGGAAGAGATTGAAATACTGTTGTGAGGCACTTTTTGGAGAGAAGCCCTTCAGGTGCAAGAGAGTGCCTACCAGGTCTGAGTGCACACAAGCGTCCAGAACTCCGTATACTTGGGGATAGTTTCAATTTGACGTTAGAACACAAACGCACTTTTCAGAGGGCTTCTGCGGTTTAAAGTGAAGTTTTTATGGGTAAACATTTCCTCTCGCCGCTTAGCCGTTTAAAGCGAAATCGGTCAGTTTCATGAATGTTAAATACTCCACAGAGAAAGGTGTTGCAACTCTGTGAGTTTACCAGTGAAGTCCACCTCTTATGTGGAGCACAACTGTATTCCTTTTGATTTGTAGGTCTCTGCCTGGCAGAGATTGAAACACTGTTGTTAGGCACTTTTGCCAGAGAAGCCCTTCAGGCCTAAGAGAGTGCCTAGCAGCTCTGAGTTCACACAAGCCTCCAGAACTCTGTATATTTGGGGATAGATTCAGTTTGACGTTAGCACACAAACGCACTTTGCAGAGGGCTTCTGCGGTTTAAAGTGCAGATTTCCCTGGGAAACAGCTGCTCTCGCCGCTTACTTGTTCAAAGCGAATGTGGTCAGTTTCATGAATGTGAAGTACTCCACAGAGAAAGGTGCTGCAACTCTGTGAGTTTACCAGTGAAGTCCACCTCTTATGTGGAGCACAACTGTATTCCTTTTGATTTGTAGGTCTCTGCCTGGCAGAGATTGAAACAGTGTTGTGAGGCACTTTTAGCAGAGAAGCCCTTCAGGCCTAAGAGAGTGCCTAGCAGCTCCTAGTGCACAGAAGCCGCCAGAAGTCTGTATACTTGGGTATAGGTTCAGTTTGACATTAGAACACAAACGCACTTTGCAG
>NW_022942856.1:0-364 GCF_012274545.1 Fukomys damarensis | reverse complement strand
ATTTTGCTATAGTAACATTACAACAGTACTATTGAGGTTTTTGATATTTTTTATTCAGCACACGCATGGTTATGTAATTTGTAAAATCAGTTGGATACTAGGAATGTTGCTAGTGAGACAATAGCAAAATAGAATGTGAAGACTCCTCTGAAAGATCTTATGTTTATGAAGGAAATAGACAAGGGTGATTTAGAGAAATATAGGAAGATTAACCAACTTTAAAAGTATAGTTACTATTTTTGTTTTTTAAAAGAATTCCTTTTTATAACAAGGACTATTTTACTTA
This sequence comes from Fukomys damarensis, assembly GCF_012274545.1. Lineage (NCBI taxonomy): Eukaryota > Metazoa > Chordata > Mammalia > Rodentia > Bathyergidae > Fukomys > Fukomys damarensis. The sequence continues at coordinate 78 of NW_022942856.1, read as the reverse complement.
TATTCTTTGTGTAGAAAAAAATCTTCAAATCATGGATGGAAATGGCTGCCACAGTAATAGGAATAGAAATCAAAACAG
>NW_022942855.1:0-243 GCF_012274545.1 Fukomys damarensis | reverse complement strand
TGCATAGCCAGTCACGAATTCACTAACTTGGAGTGTTGGAGAGAGGGTCTCTGTAAGGAGCTACAGCACAGTAGTTAAATCGTGTCTGTGTTAGTAAGAGTATTGTCAGCCCCAGGGCCAGAAAAGTAACAGAGCAAATCATTATGGACCCTGCCATTCTAACCCCTGAGTGGAGTGGGGAGCACTGAACACCGAGAAAGCTCCCAGGATGCATTGCTAAGCCCTGCTAGGCTGCACATAGCT
>NW_022942854.1:0-206 GCF_012274545.1 Fukomys damarensis | reverse complement strand
CATTACTCCCCCCAAAACAGATGGAGGAAATTTAATTAGTGGAAAGAAAAGAGTTTATTCCTCTCTAAATGTAAGGACACAAAGGGGTCCCTTTCAGGTTCTGAGTTCTATTTCTGAGTTTGGGGTGCAAGGGATTTTACGTGAAGGTCACCCAAGCTCCATTCTTCCTTTGTCCTAATTCAACAAGACCTTGCACTGCCGGGCTC
>NW_022942853.1:0-503 GCF_012274545.1 Fukomys damarensis | reverse complement strand
GTCTTCAAACCTCAAACTGAACCTTTCTGCAAGGATACAGATTTCTGAAGGTTTGTGTGCAGTGATAGCATTTAGGGACTCTCTTAGGCCTTAAGGGCTTTTCTGGTACAATTGCATGACATAACTGTTTCAATCTCTGCCAGGCAGAGACGTACGCACAAAAGGGAAGACAGTTGTACTCCATTTAAAATGTGGACTTAACTGGCAACCTCAAAGAGTTTCAGCAGCTTTCTCTGTGGAATACTTCATATTCAGGAAACACACTTCTTTGGTTTCAAAGGGCTAAGCTGGGAAAGAAGCTGTTTCCTGGGAAAACTGCAGTTTATACCACAGAAGCACTCTGTTACTGCAGTTTATACCACAGAAGCACTCTGTAGAGTGTGTTTGTGTTCCTACCTCTACTTGAAACTATCACCCATATACAGATTTCTGACGGCTCTTGTGCACTCAGACCAGCTAGGCAATCTCTTAGACCTTAAGTGCTTTTCTGGTACAAGTGCATC
>NW_022942852.1:0-581 GCF_012274545.1 Fukomys damarensis | reverse complement strand
GCGGCAGCCCCGGTGCCACTCCGCCCGCCGTGAGTCGGGGTCCACCCGCCTGGCTCACGCCTGGGCCACACGGGGTCCACTTCCCAGCGGGAACGTGGGCACCGCAAAGGGCGCTGACCCCGCTGTCCTCCAACACCTGCCCAGCACAGCCAGAAGCAAACAGGAGGTGCCCAGCCAACGCCAGGGGGAAATCGCCCCGGGCGGGAAGGGGACAGAGCTCTGAAAGGACGGCCTCGTGAGGGAAGGGCCGTCCCACCGCCCCGTCCTTCCGTCCATCCCTGTATCCGACAAAGCGTCCGCGCTGCGCGGTCACGGCAATCGCTGAACTCCCGGTCTGGGCCTGCAGGGACGAGGCAGGCGGACACTTCAAAGACACCCAGGCAAGAGCGGATGTGTGGACTTGGGCCGCCACCCGGGAAGCCGCAGGAGGGCGAGGAAGACGAGGCCCGAGCTCCCTCAGTCACTGCGTCCTGCGGCTCACGGGAGACACAGGCCTTGCGCTGGAGCCAAGAGGAGCCCACGGTCTCCACCCTCACAGACGCCAAACAGAGAAAGGACAGGGAAGGGACACACGGCTGCAC
>NW_022942851.1:0-1413 GCF_012274545.1 Fukomys damarensis | reverse complement strand
AGCTCCAAACACTGTGCTTTTTACAAGGCAGCAGCCACATAGACAGTTGTCTAAATTGAGGTGTGTGGGGGATAATGCAATAGCCTGAAACAAATGCATTTTATAGTTCAAAATGTTCCATAGATCTCTGAGAAATTTTTGCCTTTTAAAAACCTATGTGGAAACATTTCTACCTTATGTCCCTATCGTAACAGTGCTGCCATTTATTGTTACAATGGAATGTCTCATCAAGGGAACTCTGGAACTAATTTGCCTGAGTTTACAATTCCAGATAGCAGTTCACTGAAGCTTCATTACTGCACCAGAAGCCTAATAAAGTAATGGAAAGGAAAGAATTAAGATCAAGTGCAAGAGGACATGAAGTAGTCTGTCACTCCAGATGAGCAATGCTATCATTCACCTTTAAGGTTACATCAGCTACTATTGAAGTGTCACATATCACTGTGTCAAGATTAAATTAGACAAACTATTACTTCATTATTATGCCAACAAATCTCAAGCTTATCTTAATTAATACTACACAGACTGGGAACTTCCTTGGCCAGTTTACTAATAGTGCACAGATTTGAACTATTTCAATGTAATATATGAGATCAGTTTACTAGTTGGAAAAGATTATCTGAACTAACTTTCCATTACAGCAAATTCTTGAACAGATCTGGGACTAAATTACCAGCTGACATTTAATTTTAAGGCAATGTGTTGAAGGAAAGTTGATGCCTATTGATTTTGTTCTGGAATCCTTTTATTTTTATGTGAGAATTTCTCAGATACAATAAAATAAGTTTATGCTTTATCTAAAGAGAATACATGGCTTTGAAGGCATCAAAGTAAAGGCGACTTGTGATATAAAAGAGCATCCCACTCAGTGTCTTGCTTTGAAAAGGTTATCATCAAATCAATACACTAAAATATGGTGTATGAGATGTCACCAACAGCTGGTAGGAGGTGAGGGTTAATTTCCAAGCTTAGATGATGATGGAAAGCAGGCCCAGATTGGGTCTTCTCTCAAACTGGTAAATGCTCGATCTTCTAACAGTAGTTCCAGAAGGGAGTTTAGAGATCAACTCATCTGAGACCTTTGCTATTTCATGAATGAGGAGAAGGAGGCAGAAGTGTTAAGCAATTTGTTCTGAGTTACAGAGCTTAAAGCACTCTCAGTGCACAGGGGCAGTGTACACAGCCTGCTGGAACCAAGAAACTGCACAGGAGTCAAAGAAGCAAAACTTGTCAAATAGACCTTTCTGTTGAGATAATAAGAAAGAACATGGTTCTGATTAAATGTTTTATAATTTAATCCTTCATGTAGTGCAACTTATTTGTGTTTTTCCTATGAGAACTGATCCTAGAGTGCCAAAGATTATTTTCTGTTAGGACCCAGCCAATTCAGAATAATAACAGCTGTAATTTCAA
>NW_022942850.1:0-783 GCF_012274545.1 Fukomys damarensis | reverse complement strand
ACCGTAATGGAAAGCTAACACAACCAGTGACCTTCAAAACCAATTAAAACAAGGAACGTTGCATTAATATCAAGCAAAATAGACTTTAAGACAGCAATCACTATTTGGAATGGAGCAGGTCAGTCTCAGCTATATAGTGAGACCCTGTCTCAAAAAACCAAAAAACAAAACAAAACAAAACAAAAAAAACCTCAAAAAAACCCCAAAACAACAACAAAAAGAAAAACAAAAAAACCATGGCGAAGCCCTCGGCAGGCTGAGGCAGGAGGATCACTGTGAGTTCGAGACCAACCTGGGCTACATAGTGAGTTCCAGGTCAGTCTCCACTACATAGTGAGACCGTGCCCCCCCCAAAAGTCAAATGGACAATAAATACGTGAATATGTATGTTCTATATACTTAGCTATCAGATCAGGAAAATTAAATCAAAACTACATTGAGATTTCATCTCACCCCAGTTAGAGTGCCTATTACCGAAATAATACAAAACATCCAGGCGCTGTGGTGCATTCCTGTAATCCCAGCACTGCGGAGGCTGAGGCAGGAGGATCGTTGTGCATTCAAGGTCAGCCTGGGCTACATAGTGAGTTCCAGGTCAGTGTCGACTACATAGACCCTGTCTCCAAAAACCAAAAAACAAAAAACAAACAAAAACAAAAACAAAAAACCCAAAAAACAAAACAAATCAAAACCCCCAAAAAACAAAACAAAAAAAAAACGCAAAAGAATAACAAAAACAAAACAAAACAAACCATGTCGAAGCCCTCGGGAGGCTGAGGGAGG
>NW_022942849.1:0-683 GCF_012274545.1 Fukomys damarensis | reverse complement strand
ACCAGGGATCAAACTCAGATCCTTGTACTTGTGAGGTAGGCGGCAGAACCACTGAGTAAATCCCCAGCCCTATAAATTTTATCTTCAAGTCTTTGCCACTTGCTATTATTCTGTAAATTTTCCTGGATTTATTTATAATTCGATTATAGCAATTGAAAATTACCAAATAGTATTTGAATTACTATAATTATATGAATATTAGTGTGAATATTGAGTATGAATTTTGGTCATTTTATAGCCAATTCAGATTATAATTTCTTTGCTCAATACCATCTTTATCATTCCTCAGCTATTTCCAGGATCAATACTTTTCAGAGAGATAGTCTGAGCCTATGTAGTACTGACAAATATGAAAAGAATTTTTATGGAAAGAAAGGAAACAGAGTATTAGAAAATCAATTTTACCATAGGCCAGGACAAAAATACCCCAGGAAAAGAAAAATGAAGTTGTTAAAGTTTCACATAAAGGAAGGAAAAAGGCAAGATAATAAAAACTAGAGGAAAAATGAGCCCAACGGTGCATGACTTTAATCTCAGATTTTTAGGAGGTTGAGGCAGGGCGATCACTAGTTCAATGCCAGGCTGTGCAATATATCAAGGCCTGTCTCAAAACAAACAAGGAAAACTTTTTTTTTTTAATTGAGTTTATTGGTACATTTAGGGATACAGTACAGTTACATTCA
>NW_022942848.1:0-422 GCF_012274545.1 Fukomys damarensis | reverse complement strand
TGGAAACAGCCCAATTGCCCATCAGTTGGAGACTGGATAAAGAAGATGTGGTTTTTCTATAAATTAAAATACTACTCAACTATAAAGAATGAGAAACTAGAGTCACTCATAGGAAAATGAATGCATATTGAGGCCATCCTCCTAAGTGAAATAAATAAGACCCACACATGTAAATACTGAATAATTTCTCTGGTGTGATAAACTAAAAGTGTAAATAAGATTCAAAGTATATAATTGATAATGTGAAATAGAAAAGGGCTAAATGTGTAGGGGAAGCGGGAAGGGTACGTGAAAGGAAATAAGGGAAAGGAAAACTAAGAGAAATGGAAAAAATGGAAGCAAATTGTTTGTAAATAGGGGAGGGTGGAGTTGGTGAAGGGAGAGCAGGGGTGTTCTGCCTCAGAACAACACACAAATTCATT
>NW_022942847.1:0-201 GCF_012274545.1 Fukomys damarensis | reverse complement strand
GAGGATCTTTCTGAGGTGCAAGTTAGGGAAGCTCCCAATAGCCAGAGATCGAGGTAATCAACATCTTAATGCAGTAGTTAAAAGTCAAGGCAAAATGTCCATTCAAACAAAATATTAAAAGTTTATTAAGACAGGAACTGTGTTACTAATATTTTCTTTTTTATCTCAGTTTCAATAAGGCTGAGCAGGGCACAGCTTTAG
>NW_022942846.1:0-232 GCF_012274545.1 Fukomys damarensis | reverse complement strand
CCACGCCCACCTGTGACGCTGACTGCCCGGAGGCCTGCAGCAGAAGCTGAGTGGAGCCTGCCTCGTAGCTGCTCTTGGACCTCCGTAACTGGGAGCTAAAGAAAGGTCTTTATTAATCATCCAGCATCAGGTACTTTACAAGCAACACACAATGGACTAGTTTCCTCAGAATCACCAGCATAGTCTTAAATTTCATATGAATCCTATCTAAGCCCCTTTCCCTGAAGTGCTC
>NW_022942845.1:0-209 GCF_012274545.1 Fukomys damarensis | reverse complement strand
TGTTTTTCTTTCTTGTTTTGTGGTGCTGAGGATTGAGTCCACAGCCATGTGCATACTAGGCAACCTCTCTATCATGGAACTACATCCCCTGCTCAAAATCATCTCTAACAAATTGTGCTGGAACAAACAACTGAATATCCATATACAAAAAACAAATATCTAGACAATAGACCCTTCACAAAAATAACAAAAACAGATCATAAACCTAC
>NW_022942844.1:0-753 GCF_012274545.1 Fukomys damarensis | reverse complement strand
GGAAGCAGGGAAACATGGATGTCAAACCAACAGGTGGCCCAAACTGGCTAATTTTGGGTTATACTTCGAATGTAGGACAAACAGAACTTACTGATGAATTGGATGTCAGTGTTTGAAGGTAGACATTCTGATTTTTAATTCCCTACTTTAAATGCTTTCATAGTTTGGACCTGGACTATGGCTCAAAGGCTCCTGTGCGAAAGGCTTGGTCTCATGTCATATATGAATGCTGTATCTGCTGAGAAGATACAAACTTCATGATCATATAACAACGGCTATTCATTGTTATACTTTCTTTAAAGATACACACAGAGTAGTCTAAATTTTTACTGAATTAATTAACAAGATTTACTGGATTAATGAATAAATACACTGAAATCATATTACCTCACATCTTTTAGGCAGAAAGCTGGAATTTTTAAAAAAATTAGAATTCAAAGATCTTTAAATAACACAATCTCAGTAATTTCTTACTCCGAATTTTTGTGTCCCTGCTGCAACTGTGATTCTTCCACTAACTTTCATTTTCAATAAATTTCAATAATAAATTTCACAAAAGAACTGACAGGAAGTTATACTGAGAATTATCTCATGAAGACCATGCTCATGGGTGCATCATAACCCAAACTGTAATCTAACTAATCTTTGGCTACAGTTAAACATGATATTGGCTTCATGGGAGAGTAAATGGTAATGGAATAAGCTGTTCTGACCTGATGTTCACAACGTTTGGCCATCACTAAGACCCCTGGG
>NW_022942843.1:0-3077 GCF_012274545.1 Fukomys damarensis | reverse complement strand
AAAAAAAAAAAAAAAAAAAAAAATTGGAAATATTACCTTACCAGTTAAATAGCTAAAACGGGAGGTCTTGATTTATTCAAACCATATTTGCTGAAGACAACTTTAACTCTAAATGGAGAAACTGCTCAAAGGTCAGGCTTTGTCTTGGTTACTTCAAAAGAGTTGCTAAGCATTTTGTCCCCCATGCAAGCGGGGTTGACACTGGGAGGTGTTATTTCCCCACAACCATTTTTCCACCTCTCAGTAACAAGAGGAGAATTAGGGCTACAGAGAGCAAACACGTCCTTATGTGGGCACAACCACAGCTGTGGCCAACCTCTCACGATAGAAGGGAGACTGGCGCTTTAGCTCACTGGCTGGGGAGCATGGAGGACACTAAGGACATGAGGTTTGGCACCAGAGAGCCAGCCTCATGCTCCTTGTGTGACCCAGGGTGAGTTACTTAACCACCCTTTGCCACAGTTTTTTCATTTTTTACATGAGGATCAAAAATCTATTGCCCCAAATGTCCTCTCTAGGGTTAAATGGAATGAGAAGACAGCACTGAATATTATTAGCCCATAGTAAACCAGTATCCTAAAGCAGGTCACTCAAAAGGAAGAATCTAGGAGAAGGTAGGTGGGAAAGGCAGAGGAACAAAAGAGCATAGAAAATTGGGATTATCTGGCTTTGAGTGACTGTTCCATCATGACTCCCAAGTCCACCTGAGCTGCCCAAACTTCCCCGTTCTTCCTGTTTCATCCATCCCAACACAAAGCAGCTGTTTTTGCCAACACCCTCTGCATTGCAGCTCTTGTCCAACACCTGCAGGTGCTTTTCTCCTGTACCCATCTTCCTTCTCATGGAAGGAACCAAACTTTGACTGTGAAGCTCTTGATGATTCCTAGACAATCTTCTTCCTCAGCAGCTGGCTCTGTTCCTGCCTCCCTTTTTCCTCTTCCACACCCTCCTGAGATTCTACAGACCCAAGAGCCAGATGGGTTTTTTTTTATTTAATAGCATTGCTCCTCCATTCTGAACTTGTTCTGATCATTTGCAGATGACCTCAGATTCCTAAGCTCATTTTTTCTGGTCCTCTCTTCTCTAAATTGTCTGCTGAATTTGACAATGGATAATAATCCCCCTTATTGAAAGTTTTCTTTTTTGTTTGTTGATAGTATTTTATGCCATGCTGAATCCCAAAACTTCAGGCAAATTTTGCTTGTTATTCTGTCTGTTCTTTCTAATTTCATAGCGTCCTAAAATTCAGTCCTCAGCTCTCTCCTCTTAAAGAGATGACCAGGCATAGGCAAATGGTTCCTAAGCTCTCCCCTCACCAAAATGCTGAAATTGGCTACTGAACTCTAGACTAACCTTTTTTCAAGAACATCTTGGGTTGATGGAAAGATTTCATGCCTGAGCAGCCTGTGTTGCTACTAGCTACATGTAGCTATGGAATATGTGAAATGTGGTCAGCGTAACTGAGGCAATGAACCCTGAATTTTATTGAATTTAAAATTAAATTTAATCTATCACACATGGCTAGAGGCTACCATACTGGACAGCTCAGTTCCAGTTGTGCTTCAAAAGCATAATTTTAAGTTGAGTAAGACCAAAGCTAAAGACCTCCTGGAACCATTTCTTTGCCCAAAGTTTCCATCAATGGCACTTGAATGCTGTGTCATTAATTCTACTGATTCCCTATAAATAGCCTCTGACTCCCACTAACATGCTTTCAAAGGCCTCTGCTCTCTGCCATTTCCTCAGTGTCTCCCTGCCATTCTCATTCATACCCAAACAATTAGCCTGAACCTCTAATTTTCACACATCTTGCCATCACCACCAATCTAGGCTCATTCTAACGCAGCTTCACCATCACTTACCTGCCCAGAATCTCCAGTGCCATCCCCTTCCCCACTTCCTCTTACTTCGAGTCCCCAATCTCAACTTTTTAAAAAGGACATGGAGGATAAGGTCATCCCATTCAATCTGGTCAATGTTGTCTTCCACAAGTCAGCGCATATGACACTCATACAACACACGCACATTATCTTAGAGGCCATGGACACAGTGTGCCCACTCCTGCCTTGGAACTTGTATTGAACTCTCAGATCCTACCAGTCAAGATCCAGCTGGAGACACTCCCCATGCCCCATGACTATCTAAGCCTGCCTGACATATCACTTCTGAATTCCTACAACATCTGTAATGCGCCTAACTGTCCTGGTGACTATTGTCTTGTGCATATTAACTTTTTTGTCTCAGATTATCCTTGAAACCTGTGGGTCTTTAGCATCTTCCAAAGACAGCTCCAAACTGAGCATGGAGTAGCTACTTGGTGCTTCACAAATACTTCTTGATTCGTGACAAGTTCATGGTAAGAACTGGGCACAAAAACATCTGTGGATTCAGTGAACATTGGACTCATATAGTTAATAATTTGCTCCTATTCTCCCTAGTTCCCTGCTTATCCTAGATTTTTGCAACTTCTACTTCTCCTTGCATTTGTCCATTTCTTCCCTTCATGTAGGAAACCATGAGCTAATCACGACAGGGTTGAAAAAGAAAATGTAACCGTGGCCAATGCCTGTTGGCCAAAGAAGGCTTACATATTATGAAGAAAAATGCCAGGCCCTGTTGGTGGCATTGGGTGAGGTAACTTCTCTGAACCTAATTTTTGGGGGCAAACAAAAGAAGAATAAAAATACTGGCTCATTAACTTATAAGGGAACTCTGGAGATCAATAAAATAACACTTGAATAATGGGCTGTGATATAGAGTTAATGTATCAAAGGCAGAATGTACCTCACAGGTGGCATGGGCATTTTGATTTTAAAGGATAATCCAGAAGGGCAATGTTTAAACCAAAGCACCCGATTAAAGTGCAGGATTTCAGGCTGTGCAAACTAAGCAGGGGCAGGAGTATTGTCTGGAATCCCACACAGCACAGTGTGGCTGCAGAGATGGCGTAGATAAAGTGCCAAGTGCGTTGGCTAATGCACGCCATGTGTGACAGGAATGCTAGTTGCACAGATCAACTTGTGATTTTTGTTTGTCTTTTTATTTTTCTAACCACAGGTAGAACATCATCGCAGTTC
>NW_022942842.1:0-214 GCF_012274545.1 Fukomys damarensis | reverse complement strand
TTCTGAGTGGATGCCTCAGGTACTAGAGCTTAGGGTTGCCATGTTTCAATCCATTGGTTGCTTCACCCTGGGCTTAGAAGTAAAGAAGATAACCCTGCTTCCTGCTGACAGCTTTCCACCATTGTGACAAAATACCTGAGACAACCGACTGAGGAGGGAGCTCCTTTGGCCTCATAGCTTCAAATGTTTCAGCCCAGGATTGCATAGCCCTGGC
>NW_022942841.1:0-276 GCF_012274545.1 Fukomys damarensis | reverse complement strand
TCCAAATGTGAAGTACTCCACAGAGAAACGTGCTGCCATGCTATGAGTTTACCAGTGAAGTGCTAACTTTTATGGAGTATAACGGAATTCCTTTTTTTCGTTAATCTCTACCAGGCAGAGATGGAAACACTGTTTTGAGGCACTTTATCAGAAAAGCTCTTTAGTCCTATGAGAGTGCCTAGCAGCACTGACAGAACACAAGCTTTCAGAATACTGTATACTTGGTGAAAGGTTCAGTTTCAAGTTAGGACATAAACACATTTGGTCGAGTGCTTC
>NW_022942840.1:0-379 GCF_012274545.1 Fukomys damarensis | reverse complement strand
ATAAACATGGGTGTGCATACTTCTCTGTGATATGATTCTTTTAGTTCTCTTGGAAAGATTCCCCGCAGAGGGATGGCTGGGTCAAATGGAATCTCCAGTCCAAGCTCATTGAGGTATCTCCACATTGATTTCCATAGTGGTTGCACCAGTGTGCACTCCCACCAACAATGGAGAAGGGTTCCTTTCTCCCCACAACCCCACCAACATTTATTATTGTGTGATTTCTTGATAGCAGCCATTCTTTGTGGGGTGAGATGGAATCTCAGTGTTGTTTTCATCTGCATCTCTCGAATGATCAGTGATGAGGAACATTTTCTCATATATTTACTTGCTGCTTTTACTTCTTTGTCTGATAAATGTCTGTTCATTTCAGATGCCC
>NW_022942839.1:0-474 GCF_012274545.1 Fukomys damarensis | reverse complement strand
AATAAATATCAAAAATAAAATTATTAAGGAATCATTATTTAATATAACTCTCATAAAATTAAAATTAATAATCCATCAATAGAAATTTTCTAAAGAATAAACGAGAGTTTGAAATACCCGTGTCTATTGGCCTTTATAACAAAAAATGTGTTATGCTTAAGAATGCTTGGTTAGTGTTTGATGCAACCTCTTCTCCTGCTGATTCTTCCTGAAGCCCAAGTCTCCTCTCGCTTCTACTGGACCCCATGCAATTCAACTGGAATCAAGCATTTTCCAGGCCAGGTGTGACGATGCCTGAACAGATGATAGAGTTTAAGGACAGGCTGCTTTTGCTCCTGACAAAGGCAGAAGTGAAGGGGTGAGTGCCAGCTTCCAACCCTGTCCCTCAAGCTGTACCAGCCAGAAAGCAATCTATGCCACCAGTGCAACTGTGTGACTCTTAGTGGTAGGAATGGAGATCCCAGACTTGGAAGA
>NW_022942838.1:0-365 GCF_012274545.1 Fukomys damarensis | reverse complement strand
TATGGGCGATTAAAGGGCTGGGGGTGATTTTTTGAAATGCGGTGGGTGATAGGATGGTGGTCATGACACAGTATTAGAGAAGTGATTTCTGGAAGAGACACATCGAATTATTTACAGCAAACAACATACAATGTATGGGGTTTGCTTTAAGATTCTTTAATAGAAAGCGGGACCAGATTACACAGACTGGGGAGACTCTGAACACCTGTGTGTGGACGCGGGGAGTTCTTTCCACTCTGCTCACCTCTGCCAGGCTCTTGCCTCTTTTGGAGCCGCAGGGGTGCTCGGAGCAGACACTGAAGCCCGGGGAGGGTCAGCGTCCCTTCAGGGGAGGCTGCAAACGTCCGCTGGCGCCTTCTCAAAGA
>NW_022942837.1:0-243 GCF_012274545.1 Fukomys damarensis | reverse complement strand
CAGTGAGTACACCCAGGGAATCCTGGAGGTGGCAAAGGCTTCCTCCGTGCTCCCTCGGTATCTCACTAAAGACAGATGTTCCAGGGGAACGCAAGTGTCACGATCCTGCTCCCCGGCAAACTTATCAACTGCAAGGAGCTGTCTGTTCCCCAGATGGCTGCTCCAGGTCACTTTCCTCATCTGAGAGTCGATTTATCTGCAAAACAAGACCACCTTTATTCACAGCCGTTCCTTCTCCTCACC
>NW_022942836.1:0-227 GCF_012274545.1 Fukomys damarensis | reverse complement strand
CAAACACAATCCTTTTCAGGGTGTAAATGAAGCTAGGCACAATTAGGCAGAAAATGGGATCTTCAAAGGAAAAAGAAAGTCTATGCAGGCTGCAGTCCAACTTCAATAAAAAATTAAACCAAAAAAGAAAAGCTTTACCCTTGAGTAGATGAAATGACCTTTAGGGGGTATAGTAGGAAGCATTGCTTTTAAGCAACATATTCCAGGATTCTTTCCTTCTCTCAAAG
>NW_022942835.1:0-204 GCF_012274545.1 Fukomys damarensis | reverse complement strand
TTCCAGGTTCTGCAGTCATCTGAACAGAATTATAGACATTCAGCACATTCCATTAAAAAAAACAAAACAAAAAGAAACAAAGAAAGGAATAATACCCAGAAAACAGCAAAGTTCTGTTGCTGTTGTGGTACCCGGCACCATCTTTTTTTATTAGCATCTTAATCATCATCTGGAAAGAGAGCATTCTAGAGTAATATCATTAAA
>NW_022942834.1:0-1134 GCF_012274545.1 Fukomys damarensis | reverse complement strand
CTAGCCCTGTTTGAAATGCCTGAAATATTTCCACCTAACTTAACTGTCTGTCATACTGGCATCTAGTTTGTAAAATGTGCTTCAGTTGTTATTTTGTGCTGTTCTCTCGTGATTAAACAGGAAATTGGGAGGAAAAGCACCAGAGGTCAAGAGTCATACTAATTACTTCATATCAAAGGGTGGTATTATCCGTTGACCTGGCTTCTGGCAGTTTGTCCGATTTCTCCATTGTGAAGTCACTGTGGATTTGACTTAGGCTTCTCTGACCATGAGTGAGGTTGAACATCTTTCTTATGTTTTTTAGCTATTTCTTTATCTTTTTGGGAGGAATGTCTTTTCAAGTTCTCTGTCCATTTTTCTCTCTCCCTCCCTCTGCCTCTCTGGACTTCTTTTGAGATTTCCTGTTTGTCTCTGGTCTTCTATAGCCTGAACACTTCACCTATAGTTATTACTTTAGAAAGTCATTTTCCTAGGTGAGCTCTGATGATCTGAATCTGTGGTTCAATGTCATTAACTTTTGGAAAGTCTTCAGTCATTATTGCATCACTTTTTTTTTTCCTTTTTCTGCCTCTTGGTATTCCAGTTAACCACATGTTACGTTTGGAATTTTCCCCCAGTTCTTGGATGTCCTATAATTTGTGTTCTTTTTCTTACTGCACTCACTTCAGGAATTTTTTATTGACCTGTAGTCTAGCTCAAATGTTGGTTGTTGGGCCATGCCGAGTCTTCAGATAAAGCCATCCAGAGAATTCTTGATTTCCTTTGCAGTCTTTCTGATTTCTAGCATTTCCTTTTGATTCTAACACTTCCTACTCACATTACTCAACTGTTCTTGCACATTGTCTGCTTTTCCTTTAAGTTCTTTACATATTAATCATACTTGTTTTAATTTCTCTGTCTGGTAATTCCAAAATCTGGCTCATTTTCTAACATCTGAGTCTGGTTCTGATAACTGCTTAAGAGAGGATTTATGTTACTCTACCAAGAAGTTGGGCTTTGTTAAGTGTTTGCTAAGGCTATGGTTCATGGAGTCTGCATTCCTTTAGTTTTTATATTCTCTATAGCTGTTACACATCTTTGAGTACTTTTTCTGGGAAGCTGTGTCTTGTAGCTCTTTCAGGTACACAACGATGT
>NW_022942833.1:0-304 GCF_012274545.1 Fukomys damarensis | reverse complement strand
GCACACACACATACCCGAGGTGCTTCTTTTTCTGTCAGAGTTTCGGGTTCATGTGCTCTGTCAGATTCTTGTGAAAAGGCTGCAAAATACTCAAATTGGTACCTAGAAGGAGGCTCCAGCTGTCCCAACAGGGAAAGAGGGACCTGGTCATTTTTGCCTACCGTGGAATGACCACGAACCACTTTTGATGATGTTGCATTTCCCTGTAGTCCAGTCCTTGAGTGTAAATGTTTATCGTAGTAAGTCTGATCCTATACAGTACTTCATCTGGATTAGGGGCGTGCAAGGGACAGAAATCTTGTCA
>NW_022942832.1:0-259 GCF_012274545.1 Fukomys damarensis | reverse complement strand
GGCCCTGGGGAGAGGTGGTCCTGGGTCACCATGCTCAGACCTCGGCTGAGGACAGCAAAGGGAGATCTGACCCAAGTAATGAAGGCATCTCTGCTGCTGAACACAGGGGCCTTGGAGCAGAGACCCAGACAGACAGGGCCTGGATGGGGAGACAGGGCTCTGGCCCCGACACCGATGCATGACTGGTGACCCCTAGAATGGAGGTGAGTATCCTGACCCCCACTAGGAGCGTGGAGTCCCCTCCCTGGGAACACAGTTC
>NW_022942831.1:0-521 GCF_012274545.1 Fukomys damarensis | reverse complement strand
TAGCAGCTCTGAGTGCACACAAGCCGCCAGAACTCTGTGTACTTGGAGATAGCTTCAGTTTGAGGTTAGAACACAAACGCACTTTGCCGAGGGCTTGTGCTATTTAAAGTGCTGTTTTCCCCGGGAAACAGCTTCTCTCGCCGCTTAGCCGTTTAAAGCGAAAGCGGTCAGTTTCATGAATGTGAAGTACTCTACAGAGAAAGGTGCTGCAACTCTGTGAGTTTACCAGTGAAGTCCACTTCTTAGAGGGAGTACAACTGTAGTCCTTTTTGTTTGTAAGTCTCTGCCTGGCAGAGATTGAAATACAGTTGTGAGGCCCTTTTAGCAGAGAACTCCTTCAAGCCTAAGGGAGTGCCTAGCAGCACTGAGTGCACACAAGCCTCCAGAACTATGAATACTTGGGGATAGGTTCAGTTTGAAGTTAGAACACAAATGCACTTTGCGAAAGACTTCTGCCCTTTAAAGTGCTGATTTCCCCGGGAAACAGCTTCTCTCGTCGCTTAGCCGTTTAAAGCGAAAGC
>NW_022942830.1:0-1690 GCF_012274545.1 Fukomys damarensis | reverse complement strand
GCTTCTACCTGCTTACCTACAGAAGGCACAGTTGTTTAATTGTGCTTGACGGTTCTCATTTCATTGGAATCCCAGTATTCTAGTGGTGTCTTTGCGGGCCTCGTCCTGCTGTTTCCTCTAGTTCTCAGTCATTATTTTGTTCTCTCTTTTTGCATTTATTTAATCTTTGTGTGCGCTATTGTACTACAACCTATTATTTACAGAAAGCATCTGGGGCCTTGGATGAAGCTTCTTTTCTCAGAGACAACTTGCCCTTGTCCTGCCTCAGGAGGTACAGCAGTCCAGGAATGGTCCAAGGATTCTGGATTACCAAGTCCGTGTAAACTTGGGTCCAATCCCTCTGAAGACCAGTTCACTCTCGTCCTAAAGATACAGCCCTTTGGGTTTCTGATTGTGGTCATCACTCAAACTGTCTTTCTGTGGGACATTTTCTTTTTCAAGGACAAAGCTGAGCGTAATAGCTCATGCACTGTGGGAGGCAAGGCAGAAGGCCGGCACCTTGACCAAGCAGCAACTTAGCGAAATCTTGTCTCAAAATAAAAAAAAGAGCTGGGTCTGTAGCTCAGTGCAAAGGCCCTGATTCAATCCCCAGTATAATGAATGGTCCTTTCTTTCTAATGATATCCCCTATGCTATCAAAGTCATTGTCTCCTTAAGCCTAAGCCATGTGCTATGTCAGTTTCCTTGGGAAACCATTTATAAAACACAAACACTGTATAATTTGAGAAATATTTATTAACTCTCTCCCAAGGGCCAGGTGCTGTGGTGCTAGGACTTAAATGGTGAGAAATACAGAAACCAGCCCTCCAACGGCTACTTAATTTCTTTCCCAGATGTAACTGGTGACTTGAAGATTATTTTGTTGTTTTGGTTTTTGTTTTCCAGCACTGAGGATCGAACTCAGAACCTTATGCTTGCAAGGCAGGTGTGGCACCACTGGCAGCCCATATTTTGTTATTTTGATTTATAACTGTAGGAGTAAAACAAATGATCACATTTCCATTCACTGCTGAACCTCTGAGAGCTCAGGCCCTGTTTGGGAACAAATCGTGAAATAGCTCCGATGACTGATTCTCCAGTCATGTGTGTGGAAAGCTTTCAATAGGGGAACTAACAATCGTGGATGTAAGGGCTCCACGCCCAGCAGCCCACATGGACTTCTTACCCCAAACTCCTGAAGTAGGACGTGTTATCCCCATTTCACAACCGAAAACTCTGAGGTACAAGGACATCCACGTTCTTGAAGTCCTTCAGCGTGATGCCAGCCTCGCAGTGGCTCCCAAAGACCCCTCCTCCTTGTGTCGCCACCCCACCCTCCCTTGTGTGACCCCTTTCTATGTGGGTGGCCTATGAGGAATGAGGCCACAAGAGTACACTTACGAGCCAATCCTCCCCTGTCAAGCCTTCAGATGATACTGCATGAAAAACCCTGAACTAGAAGGTCTTCATCACCACCAGATGGTCCAGCCATAGTGAGTTAATAATAATTGTTTTGATCACTAAGCCCTGGGGTAACGTGTAACATAACAATCAATATGTGAGGCAATCACATATTTGACAGGTCTGTCTAGGCTGCACTGTCTTCCTGGGCATGGTTATCACTGTAGTTCGGACCCGGAATACCCTTCAAAGGCCGTGTGTTAAAAGGCATGGTCCTCAGCTTGTACTGAGAGGTGGTTGGACCTTTAAG
>NW_022942829.1:0-294 GCF_012274545.1 Fukomys damarensis | reverse complement strand
AACAGAGTATTATTAAGCTGAAAATAGAGGGCAAATAGTGATAGACTTTGGGTATCAGATATGAAAGAGATGGCATGCATTAAAAATTATTTCATTTACAATTATGCCTACTTATAAAGGCTGTATCTCCCAGTTTCATCTTGGGAACATGAAATTGGGCTCAATACAAATAATTTTATGTTAAAATGATATAAAAGTAACTGAAGTTAAGTGTAAAATATACCACATGATGATGTAAAGTGGTCATGTTTGGGTCTAAATTGTTATGGACAAGTCTATATTTCTTTTACAAGT
>NW_022942828.1:0-348 GCF_012274545.1 Fukomys damarensis | reverse complement strand
TGGGGAACTGCTGGGATCCAGGTCCTCAGCTGAACGTTTTGGGCTTCTAGTGTGTGGTTAATCTCTTGCACTCCTTGCGTTTGACTCTTTGGGTAATTATCATAAATAACCTTATAAGTTATGTGTCCTCTATTTAATGTATTCCCTCACCCAATCTTGCTGACTACAACACAGCACAATTCTGTTGTTGTTGTTGTTTGTTTGTTTTTTGTTACAGAATCTGACTACCTTCCCAGTGCAAAAGCAGGGGTTGGACAGCTGGATTAAAGAGGAAAAACTGCCAAGAGAACCAAAGAGCTGGAGGAAAAGTAGAATTTATTCATGGTTTTTCTGAGTAGAGAAAGAAAA
>NW_022942827.1:0-221 GCF_012274545.1 Fukomys damarensis | reverse complement strand
CCACATCTGGAGGCCGCCCTCCCTTGTTTCCGCTGCATCCAGACTTCCTCTGGCGGTGGCTGGAGGCTGTGATCCGGGGCTTTAAATATACAAAGGGGTTGCCAGACCCGCGAGAACAGTTGGCGGCGCGGGCTTGGACGCAGGGACCGGACCATGAGCCGCTGAGCCGCGCAGAGCCGAGGCAACCCTGCAGACCGACCCTTGGAACGCGGCGGTGAGCT
>NW_022942826.1:0-226 GCF_012274545.1 Fukomys damarensis | reverse complement strand
TGTGACTCATCACGGTGACCGTCAGATCGTATTGTGCCATTTCACATATGAGATTCTCACCACGGTAAATTTTCATCTTCCCAATCTTCCTTGTTCGTGTTAAAGTTATTTCCTTAGATATTGTACTTCAGTATATTATTAACACTACAGTATAGTTCTAATCTTGCTTCAATCATTTAAATCATTTCAAAACAAAATGAGAAAGAATGGGTCCTTGGTCCATTCT
>NW_022942825.1:0-247 GCF_012274545.1 Fukomys damarensis | reverse complement strand
GCTGTCTCACTGCTCCCAGCCTCAGTGATCCAGACCTAAGACTGCCCTGAGTCACAGGCCCCAGCCCTCTCCTGCCAGTGGGAACCATCACCAACCCTACTGGAACTCGCCAATCACTGCAAAATGCCAGGAGTCATCGCGATGTTTCCCCTTACACCTGTCTTCCTGCTCTCCGGGATCATCTTCTGCCCTCCTCACTAACACGGTTCACCCCATTCCTGAATGTTCTTCCTCTGGATAGACGTAA
>NW_022942824.1:0-526 GCF_012274545.1 Fukomys damarensis | reverse complement strand
GTGAGAAAGACTGCAAAATCAATTAAAAGATTTCAACTTCTAACTTCTTTCTGTACATAAGGGCTATTGATTTATTTTATATTCAAATGTAGAAAGTATTATCGATCCCTATCTTTTTGGTAATAAAGAGATGTAATCATTTAAATTTTCTACTCTACCTTTCATTATTTTAGATTGATGACACTGGGCCCTAACACTTCAAGTAGGATAAAAATTATCTCTTCAGTTCTTCAGCTCATAGTGAACTAAACATTCTTCTTTATTTCTCATATTATGCCTTAGGTAGAGTATCAGCCTAAGATATCAAATTACTACCTATAAAATTTCTGCTATTAGAAGTTATCAACAAAAAATTAGAATTATATACTTTATGGCTTATTTTGTATTTGTAAAATTGAAATTTTTTAATTTTTTCTCTTTGAGTTTATGGCACTTTTTAGGAATACAGTACAGCTACATTTATCATTGGGATCTCGTGCCTTTATGTGACAGGTCTTGGCTCTCATTCTCTCCCCACACCCCTGCC
>NW_022942823.1:0-204 GCF_012274545.1 Fukomys damarensis | reverse complement strand
ACTCAGTCTAGGATCTAATTGTGTTTCATATTCCTTCAGTTGCCCCAGGTGTGCTCCCCCGGCATGGGATATGTAGTGAAATCTCCGTACGCACTTTTGCGAACTTGTTGGAAGGCTTGGGTCCTTGTTGAATGGCTGAAAAACAAGACTGTGCTACTAGTTGGAGCCTTCAGTGTCACGAAGTGGTAGGAGTGTCCACGCAGG
>NW_022942822.1:0-657 GCF_012274545.1 Fukomys damarensis | reverse complement strand
CTCACTCCTCTGAGACTGCACAGAATGCAGTTTGGACATACTTTATGAAAAGTGTTCTTGGGCCAGGTTCAGTAGCGCACACTTGTCATCCCTGTACCCAGGAGGCTGAGGCAGGAGGGTGTGAGTTCAGGCCAGCCTGGCCTATGCAGGGAGACCCTATTTCAAAACGGCCATAAAAACTGTGTCCTCTAAAAAGGCTCAGCATTAAAGATCAGCCTTCCCAGGGTTCCCTTTGGCCTTCCATCTTTTATTCCTGATCTGCTGGTTCTGGGCGCCTGATTGCCTGGCTTCTCCCCTGCTCTGCTCAGGGGTGGCCAGTCTTTCTCCGGGTCTTGGTCTCTGCCTGGCAGGCTGTACAAGAGTCACGCCCTCTGGATGCCCACAAGCTCACGTTCTAGGTGAAGGTCTTGCCACTACCAGCTCTGTTACTGCTGCTCTGGGGATTAAACTGAGGCCCTGATGCACTGTAGGCAAGTGCTGTTCCATCCCTTTTTCATTCTTACTTTTGAAACAAGGTCTCTCTATAAACGTTTTTCAGGAAAAAAAATTTATTAAAGGGCCCATTGCCATTAACCCCACTCATAATACTCAGAATATTCCCCCTCTTTTTGTTTTTGTGAGACAGGGTCTCACTGTATAGTTCAGGCTGGCCTTAAA
>NW_022942821.1:0-1231 GCF_012274545.1 Fukomys damarensis | reverse complement strand
CATTTTTTATTTCAGAGAGTTCTAAAAACATTGAATCTCGGTTGCACCAAAATTACCTCCAGTAGCAATTTTTTTTAGTTTTAACATGATCAATAGCAATTAAATACACATGCTCAATTAAAAAATAATTCAAACAATTAATTCCAAAATCAAAGATAATAGAGAAAGTGATGGAGTTTTACATTTTATCCTTAGCTTTTTTTTGTAAGCTACATCCATAGTTTTAAAAATATGGGTGTCAATAAAAGCTGACTTTTCCCTGGAGTTGGTAAAAATCCTCATTAGAGTTGAAATTATAGAAACGTGTAGTTTCTCTTACCATTGGGTCTCAAGCAGTGGACAGCGAAAAACAAAGCAAAAGCAATTCAATGGATCTGGTGCCCAACAGAGTCAGTGCTGCTCTGTCCAAGGTCTTCCTTGGTGATACATGGCCGTCCTCAGGATGTAGCGGCCACAAGTGTGAAGAGGACAAGCTCGATTCTCGGGTAAGATGATTGGCACAGGAAAGGGTAGACAGACTCTAAAGCTGTACTTAAAGCTTCTTTAGGGCCTTGGAGAAATAATACGTAGGAAGAAGGAGTGAAAACCGCCAGGATTTAGTACTAGCCCAAGTCATGCTGTCCCGGTCAGCTTTCCCTTTGTAGGGACAATTCTCTGGTATCTACCACTTAAAGGAGAACAGGGTTATTGGCTCATGGCTTTAGGGGATTCAGTCCCACATCAGCAGGCTTCAAGGCAGAAGCATCGTGGTGGGAGGGCCTGGTGGGGCACAGCTGCTTAGGTCAAGGCACCTACGAAGCAGAGTGGGGAACCGTGCTTGGGAGGCCGGGTGAGGGACCAGGCATCGAACCCAAAGTGGTACCATCTTGGCCCACCCAGAAGCGCCCAGGGTGTAATTGACTTATGCTACAGGTGTCTTCCAAGTCAATCAAATTGACAGTTAAGCCTAGCAGTCCCAGTTATGTGACAAAATCTTGACTTTTCAAAATAAAAGCTTTCTTTTATTGATTCAGTATGATAATCTGATTGTTTTCATTTGTTCCTACTTTTGTCTTCATTAATTCCTTCTATTAGCTTTCTTAATGATTATTTTATTGCTCTTCAGTTAGATATCATCAAGCTTATCAATCTTTTCATGAATACCCTCAGAACTGTGAGTTTCCCTCTGAACACTGCTTTAGTTTAATTTTACTGTTTCCCGCTGACTTATTTTGTCCCTGTCTTTTAGATT
>NW_022942820.1:0-243 GCF_012274545.1 Fukomys damarensis | reverse complement strand
TACCTCTTCAATTTACTATGGATGTAAGGTTGGGGTCTGTTTGGCCTGGCACCCATTTCTTTGGTACTGGACTATGGTATTGTTTATGAACTCCAGACAATCTTGGTATTGAGATACAATGAAGAATAATTAATCACAGCAACTATGTCAGCTTGGCTAAAGAAGACCAGTAATAACAACAGCATCGAGCACCCTATAGAAAATGAGAAAATTTTGACATTAGGTCTATGACTTATACTTATA
>NW_022942819.1:0-260 GCF_012274545.1 Fukomys damarensis | reverse complement strand
CTGGAAAATCCATATGATGAAATTCTGTTCAGCTAATTACACTTAATATGTGGTTTTCTCATAACATAATGAATTTTTGAAAAATTAGATACATTGGCATTTATTTTTATAGTAAATATTCCTTAATTCTGAGCACTTAGAGCCTAGCATAGTGTTAAGACCATGATAGACAACTAATAGACAATCATCAAAGAAAATTTTCCAAGCTTAGAAAGTGAGCAGCTTGGATAAAGCTATCATTTATTTAAGAAATACTTTTT
>NW_022942818.1:0-210 GCF_012274545.1 Fukomys damarensis | reverse complement strand
CCCAGTGAAACATTGATCTGGGCTACAGCACGGATTCCTGTTCAGTTTTCCAGATTTCTAGAGAGTTGCACTTGTGAGAAGTTGGACTGAGTTTAGGCGATGAGTAATACTCATGATCGTAAGCTAGGATTTCCCATCTCCTGAGCTGTCCGGAGGATACCGACCCGCTGTTCAGTGTTCCTTAGGAATCACGACTTTTGCATTAATATG
>NW_022942817.1:0-1788 GCF_012274545.1 Fukomys damarensis | reverse complement strand
GGGGGGGCACATGTTAAGAATTACAAATGTTTAGCATAGAAGGAGGGGAAAATGGGTTATCAAAACATCCTTTTTTTCTCCTGAAGTATAGAAAAGTTTCCATTCTCTGACTTCATGATGTCATGCTCTGAATAAGAAAGGTAAAAGAAGTGGAATTATGCAAATGAATGATAGATTTGTTACCAGATGACTTAATAGGAAGTGAAATAATGAAGACACCTTGATAAATACCTTAGGAAGCCTTACTTTCTAGGGTCTGGATGAATTTTACATTTAAAACTCTGATGTCACCTGGCAGCCTTCACACGTCCTGAATCCTCTCATGTCACCATTTCTTGTGGACACGAGCTCGGCCTTCCATTTGGCCTCTGTGGAGAGGTTGCTGCATTCCCAGGGGTCCTTTCCCTGGCAGTCTTCTTGGAATCGTGCTGCGGTTTCTGCTGAAGTCCTTAGCATATCTGGCTAAGTGAGCTACTGAAAAAGGAAGCCAAACCCTCAGTGCCATGGAAAGGCTTCCCTGCCATCTGAACATGGGCAGGAGTTTGGAGGCTCGGAGTCTCTGCTCAGCCTGTCACTTTCTCTCAGACAGGCAAGTGGTTAGAGAGACCATTGATTTCTGCCTGGGGAAAACCCTCGAGAAGGGGAAAGCAGCTATACAACCAATGTGGATTTTTATTAAATGCCTCTTTTCTTAGTTTAAACGGGATTTGAGAAGCTTGCTTCTTGCATGCTTTAATACCTTTTGGCTAAAGTTTAAAGCACAGGTTGCATTTATATAATGAGAACAGCTTTATTCTTATTTCACATGAAATGACAAGTTCAGCAACTTAGCTCGGAGCAGTTTACGTTCAAGTAGACCATCTGGGTGGTGCGTGGAACGGCACTGGGTTTGAAGTCTGGTTCATTTTGGTGCATCCACAGATGTACAGGAGCAGCACCTGTCTCATAGTACATTAGAGACATCATCTGTGAGAGACAACAAGAACAATCAGGCTGACGTCATAGCTGAAAGTGCCCAAGCTCACACAGCTGCTTAACCACCATGACAGGGAGATGCCCTGATGCCAAGCAGCTAATGTTCTGTCACTTGGCAACCACTCCTGCTACAGAGTCATGTTCTGAAATTTTCATAAACCAAGTAGACAGAAAAAAACCTGTGGTCTGGATTAAGTAATATCTGCCTGAAAGGAAAGAAGTAAAGATAGCCAGAAGGCCAGATGGCAAGATATTTTCTGCAGAACTCTATTTGGAAAGTGAGCTTTATGCAATTTTTTATCATTCCTTACCATCTCAGGGACCATTTTCAGAATAAGTCATTGAGGAATCTAGCACACAGCTTTGAAAAGCTAAACTACATAGATGCAGGCACAGCCTACAACCTATCACAGGAGCTGCTTGAAGGGGATGCTTGCATTTCTTTTTCTTCCATGACCCACTCCTCTGTCCCGTCTTCCGTATCATTCACTTGGCTGAATTAGAGCTAACCCTCATGACTGAACATACTGTGCAGTTCTCATGTAGGAAAACATGGCTGAAAATGTGCATGAACACATTATTGGTCTTTATCTTGAGGTTGAACACCTATTCACTGACGCAGAAAACCACCAACTATCCACTGCGTATACAAAGGATATTTCCTTCTCTTCTCTTCCTGGTAGGCAGAACACCATAAATTGCATCTTGCAGCAAACTTAGTAATACATTGGACTCTTAAAGATTTAGTCTGTCTTCCATGTTTAAGAATTTTTCCTTGAGGCTAGAGCTTTGCAGTAAGAATATGGAAACATC
>NW_022942816.1:0-962 GCF_012274545.1 Fukomys damarensis | reverse complement strand
AAAAAATGAATGATCAGTTTAGCAAAGAATTAGAGTCCATGAAAATGTACCAAATAAAAATTCAAGAGAAGGTATGGACAACAGAAGTGATTAATATGAAGACAGAGTGTCAGAACTAAAAGAAAGGGCTGATGTTGGTGACCAGTTCCTCAAAGATACACTGAAATCAATGCAAGGACATTAAAAATGGATCCAACAGCTGCTAGATGGCACAAAGAAGACTACTCTAAGATTCACTTAGATTATTGAAAAATCAAAAGACAGCATAAATGACATAAAATCTGTTTACAGAAATAATAGAAGAAAAGTTTCCAAATATGGAGGAAGAGTTTAACAAATAGATAAGCAAGACCTGCACAACCCCAAATAGCCATGATTAGAAAATAATTTCATGACATATCATAATCAAAATTCCATAATTCTAACATAAGGACAAAACTTAAAAGCTGTTAAAGCAAAGCAACAAATTGCTTCTAAAGGCAAACCCGTTAGAACTATAAAGGACGTCTCAACGCAAACCTTATACAGAACTCTAAAATGAAGTGTTTGAAGACCTAAAGGAAAACAACTTCTAACCTACATTGCTATAACCTAAAAACTATCTCTCATAATCGAGGGAGAAAAATGGTATTTTCCTAGCAAAAAGCACCTTAAGAAATTCATGACAAAATAACTCCACACATACTCAAACACCTTATCTTTGACAAAGGAGCCAAACACCTTCCCTGGAAGAAAGACAGCTTCCTTAAGAAATGGTGCTGGAAACACTGGCTTTCCACATGCTGAAGACTGAAACTAGACCCATATCTTTCACCATACCCTAATCTAAAATTGAAATGGATCAAAGATGGAAATATTAAAATAGAAACACTAAATCTGCTGGAAGAGAGAACGCTTGCGGACTCAGGAGTGGGCAACGACTTCACGAACAATACCCAGACCACATGGGAAATACTACAGTC
>NW_022942815.1:0-214 GCF_012274545.1 Fukomys damarensis | reverse complement strand
AGCCAAAAACAATATGGAAATCAGTGTGTGTGGCTGCTTTTCAATAAAGCTTTATGTACAAAAGGCAGGGGCAGGCTGGATTTTTGGCCCATTGGCTGTAGTTTGCCAGTCCTTGTTTTATGCTATTGTCTTGTTTTATTGTCATAACATGTATCACCATTTGAAAGGATAGTTTGTGCATAAACCTTGTCTTCTTGTATGAAATGTGATCAGA
>NW_022942814.1:0-626 GCF_012274545.1 Fukomys damarensis | reverse complement strand
TTTTTTTTGTTTGTTTGTTTGTTTTGTTTTTGCTACTGGGGATTGAACTTGGGACCTTGTGCTTGCGAGACAGGCAGCAAAAGCATGTATGTTACGGAGAGTCAGTTTCTCCACCTCGTCCAGGAAGAAAGTTTTGTTAAGCTCTAGCTCAGAGAAAGTCCTATATAATGATGTGGCTGAGATAACATAATGTCAAAAATGACAACCAAAGTTTGAAAATTTCACTATTATAAGCAGCATCATTTTACACTTGAAGGTGGTGGGTTATGTGAACATATTTTTTAATCATTGCTTATAGATTACATAGAACTACTAAACCTTTCTGAGCTAATTTCTTTGTAGTAGGATTGCTCCTGTTCAGTTCCAGGGAATAGGGAATGCATTAAATGTTTTCTTATAAACACTGTAATGCATAGTTTCCACAGCCTGACAAAATAGGTATTATTTCAGAGACTTTGAGACATGTGAAGGAAAAGACATGCATGTGGTTAACATCATCTGGGAATAAAGTTTAGACCTGACTTGTCCATGCTGTAGTTAGAAATATAATAGTAGCTTTATCAGCAACTGGCTATTAGAAATTTGCGAAAAGTCTGGTACTACTCTTGAGGGCTTTTAGCATTTTT
>NW_022942813.1:0-621 GCF_012274545.1 Fukomys damarensis | reverse complement strand
TACTGTGTGCTGAGCAAGACAGATCTAAAGTGAAGAAGAAAGATGACTTTCTGAAGCTCAGGTCTTGAGTGGATAGACAAGCAGTGACGGGCATTTATTTACAGTGTAGCTCGGCAAGTCGGTGCGCCAGTGCTCCCAGAAACCAGGGCGAGGCCGAGGGGAAAGGGGGTGTGGTGTGATGGGTCTACAAGACTAGCAGTTTCCAGGGGAGCAGTGATAGCATTCGGTATCACAGGCGGGAAAGCTTGTGATATACTTGGGAAATCGAAAAACGGTGGGCGTCTGAGAGTGTGTATGTGTGTGTGTTTGCGTGTGAGATATTAAAGAGCAGAGAGAAGAGCAAAGGGAGAGGAGTGATGGCAAGTTCAACATTACTAGATATGAAAGGCACGATCAATCTAAGTTGCATTTTAAACTGGCTATGGTGGCATGGGTGTGTGATTTGGGCACTTGGGAAGGAAAGATTGGGAGGCAGAGGAGGTGACCTATGTAGCAAGACTGGATGAAAAATCAAGTGGACAAACAAAGTTTTGGATTTTGTCCTGTAGGGAAAAGATAATTTAAGAATTTAAGCAGAATAGGGCCAACAGGCTTTCATTTGAAAAAAATGACTGTTAGAAT
>NW_022942812.1:0-225 GCF_012274545.1 Fukomys damarensis | reverse complement strand
TTTGTGAATCTTTGGCCCAAAGGGGAGAGTTGAGACTGCAAACTAGAGCGATGATCCCAGCAGCGAAGGAAAAAGTGAGCAGGAGGGCAGGGACTGACCTGATGTGACTGACTATTAACGTGACAGCTTTCAGCTGGGTCGGTTTTCAACTGCTCTCCAATACCATTTGGAATTTAAAGGAAGACGGATTGCTTCTGACCAAAGTGATACAGGGTAATTTGGAAA
>NW_022942811.1:0-235 GCF_012274545.1 Fukomys damarensis | reverse complement strand
ACCAATTTTACCTAAGAAGAAAAAATATTCATGACAGGGCCATAATTCATGTCTCTCACTGCTAGGTAGCTCTGAACCACCGGTAGTATGTACATGACTGTCTCATCAGGTGACATGGGACAGTCTCATCCAATGGTACAAGCCAGTCGGAATGTGTTAAACTACTAAAACATGTGTAAACAAATAAAATAACCAGAGGCAATGTATGAATCTTCATTAAATTCTGAATCAAAAA
>NW_022942810.1:0-201 GCF_012274545.1 Fukomys damarensis | reverse complement strand
AGGCAGGAGGATTGCCATGAGTTCAAGGCTAGTTTAGGCTCAGTCTCAAAACAAAACAAAACAAAACACAATTATAATATATTCATGGGGTTATTAAACCCCCCAAGTAAACAATTTTAAGAAAAAAAGCTGGAGGTATATCATACTACCTGATATCAAAATTTATTACAAAGTTGTAATAATCAAAGAATCTAAGTGCTA
>NW_022942809.1:1253-2333 GCF_012274545.1 Fukomys damarensis | reverse complement strand
TCATTTTTCATTTTCTCTTTCTGGGTCAGGTTTAATCTAGGATGTTTTGGAGAGGATGGTGGAATTACATAAACGTTTAGCTTCCCCCTTCTGTTGCATTAAAACATTTTAATGATGTATTGGTAGGTTGCAATATACCTCATTTACTGATGGAGAATTTTAGTGTACTTGACTGAATCTCATTCTGACAACCTCTACTTTATTCAACAGTATGAAAAGTAGCTTTAAATAGGAAAAGGCACATTGTGTATTTACTATATAGCAAGCATTGTGCTTAATATTTTTATATGCAATATCTCACTTAGTTCTTACCACTGCCCTGCAAGGAGGGTGTTATTTTTATTGCTTCTTAAAGATGAATTGTGTCAGTGTCTACTTCCTCACTTCAACTGCCAGGACTTCTAGTCCATAGTTAGAGAAGTCATGACACAGAAAAAATAACATTGAGTTAGAAATTAGAAGCCTGGGTTACAGCTATAACTCTTCAACTTGTGCGACCTTGAGTAAAGCACCTCCTGTCTACATGATTTAGTAACCTTATGTGGAAAATGAGAGCATGACCACTATGAAAAATGGGGTGCTGGATTAAACTCCGCTCAGAAGAAACAGCACATACAATAAAACTGAATCTTAGGACTGTGCCTTGCATTCAAATTCATGTGTGTTCCCAGAAAGATGTGTGTAAATTAAAGTTTTGCAAATTGGCTTAATAGTTTAAAGGCACTTGTAGGAAGAAATCTCCTACTTGAAAGAATGTTATAGCACCATAGTTATTCTGGAAGTGAATGCCAACTCTAGACTTGAACTGCTTAGGTTCAAATGTTGGCTCTGTTAATCAGAAGTTATATGACTTTATAATGCTAGTTAACCCCTTTGTAAATCAGTTTCCCTACTTGTAACATTGGGATAATTACTATGGCCTTATCAAAAAGTTATTATGAGCTTTATTTGAGGTTCCCATTGTAAAGTAAATATAGAACAGTACTGGCAAATGACAGCAGGTGAGTGTGTGTGCACTGGGTAGTGTGAATAACACATTAACACACCTATTTTGAATTCTTAACTTTTTACTATTAAGTA
>NW_022942809.1:0-1043 GCF_012274545.1 Fukomys damarensis | reverse complement strand
CATCTTAAAGTTTCAAAATATCTGACTGTAATTGTACTTATTATAACTTACTGAAATTTTAAAACCTCAAACTCAGAAAAGACTTGTTCCCCAAGATATTTATTTCATTTTAGTAGTATAAAATTGGAGGGAGGGGTGTAAGACAGAATATCCAAAGATATGGATGGATGTCACACAGATATTAAAATATGTTCAAAAAATCTTAACATAGGTGAAAAATATCTAAATGTAAACCCAATTGAATCACAACTACTTTTCTAAAATAAGCTATGTACCAACAAAAATAATACTGTGCTAAAAAACAATGCATATATTCATTAACATATTAACAATTTCATCTCTAGTCTTCTGGGACTATAAGTACTTTCTTTCTGTTGCTTTGAATTTTGTGGGTTTTTTCAATTTATTTCAATAAACACTCATAAAATAAAAACAGAACACATCAAAGTTGTCAAATTTTGCAGTATTTAAGTATGGATGACAAAAATGTACATTGTGTTATATCAATTGATGAATTTTCTGGGGGCATCACTTATAATAAAATTGGCCTCATCAAAATAAACAAGTGAACAAAACCAGTCTTCTGCGTCGTAGGCAGAAAGACAAAGTCTTGGAAAGGTGAAAAAAGTCAAATTGGTGCAGGGAACTGTCCACCCGGGAGGTGCTGACCGTTCCTCTGAGGTTGGGTAGGCGGGTGGGTGCAAGAGCACCCTCTGGAGGTCGGGAATGAACACCCAACCCACTTCCTAGGTACTCTTCCTCCTCCCCCCTTCTACTTTCCCACATTTCTCTGCTTCTCTCTGCTTTCCAGGTAACTATGGAAACAGGAAAAAATAACACTTGTAAAGTACCTAAGATATGCTTTGGTGTTTAATCAAATCAATTACTACTCCTCCCTTTACTTTTTAGTCCCGAGATTCACACCTTTTACCTTTCAATTCCTTCTTTTATTCCCCCTTTCTTCCATTTTTAACCTCTATCTTCTTCTCTCTAATTTCTCTTTTGGGAGAGTCACCTTAGAGAAGAAAGAGAAGTTGCTTTCC
>NW_022942808.1:0-209 GCF_012274545.1 Fukomys damarensis | reverse complement strand
TATCAGAAAAAGGAAAGAAAAGGCTCAGATCCATGCAAATAGGAATGAAAAAAGCGAAGTCACAACAGATCCAAAAGAAATCCAGACGATCATGAACACCTGCTTTGAGAACCTGTACTCTAATAAAATGGAAAACAGAAGAAATAGACAGATTTCTAGATACTTATGAATTACCAAAGTTGAACAAAGAAAATAAAAACATTTTAAAC
>NW_022942807.1:0-865 GCF_012274545.1 Fukomys damarensis | reverse complement strand
CACTTTGGTAAAGGAGAAAGATTAATAAAAATTAAACACAATTTGATTTGAAACAATTTTTATTTTAAACATTTTATGTCTCTTACAAGATAAAATTTTTGTAAAAATGTTTTTTGTGGTTTTTCATATATGACAAACATAAACAAATATTATCTAATGATAAAGTATTCCTAATAGTTTATCGATTAGAACAATCCAGCATTTTCATTGAGTTAATGTGTTTCTTGTTCATTTCATTTTAAATGTTTGATGTCTCCTTTAGTGAAGAATGGGAATAATTTCCAGGATGCTGAAAGAATATCCTAGTTTACTCCTTTCTGAACACCACAATTTTACACTCAGAAAAGTCAGCACTTTCCAGAATGCTATTACCAAATTGAAGTGTTAAAAATATTTTTTTGCATGCACATGAAATCCTCCTTAACACAGGATTGAAAGTGGAGATGCTTTCTCAGAGAAATGAGCCATTCCTGTTACAAATTTTCAGAATCAGAGTCACCCAAAATGTGCCTTTGAAACTATAAAGAGCACCACATTGGAAAGGGTGACTCATTACCTGGGCAATTTCAAAACAGTGTTACTCATGAGCTTCTTCTTATTTCAAAAGTTTTTCTGTTCTTTTATTAGTCAAGTGAGTACTAAATGGATCGGGGTACACTTTCTTTAATAAAAGTTTCAATATTTTGGCTTATAAACTAAAAAAAGGGTTTTACATTTTAGTTTACATGGTATATCAAAGAAAAATCCCAATAGGTATGTAGGCATCAGAAAATAGAAAATTCTCACAGATTTTTCCAAACTATATAACTATAAGAAAAATCAGTTAAAGATAATCATTCGTGCCATACATATAATATATATCTTA
>NW_022942806.1:0-272 GCF_012274545.1 Fukomys damarensis | reverse complement strand
CTTTCCAGAAGGAGGCTTTAGAAGTCATCCATCAGGCTTATTTATCTCTTCACTGCAATATAGATAATAATTATGATCCTTCTAAAAATAGAGGAAGTTAAGGTATGCCACTTTACAGAGGTACAACTTTAAAAACAATGAATTTCATAGAAAGAAATTAAAATATAGAACATAAGATATATTTGTTAAACAAGTGAACATAAAGTTAACTATAAAGCAAATCAATACTTATCACTGTGGTAAAGATAGCTGGTGTAGTAAAAGAAAAAAAA
>NW_022942805.1:0-309 GCF_012274545.1 Fukomys damarensis | reverse complement strand
GATGTGAGCATTCACAGCTATAAAATTCCCTCTTAGGACTGCTTTTATTGTGTCCCATAGTGTCTGATATGTTGTATTAACATTATCATTTGACTTCAGGAACTGTCTACTTTCTTTAGTTTCTTTTCTAACTCATTGAATGTTCAAGATTTTATTTTAAAAATTCCATGTTTTTGCATAATTTCTGTGGTTTTATTTTCCATTTTTTTGAAGTTTTATTGTACTAGGCTTTGATAATATGCACAAGAGAATTTTGATTCTTTTGTATTTATTTAAACATGTGTTATGGGTCTTATTTACAGTTTTAGT
>NW_022942804.1:0-216 GCF_012274545.1 Fukomys damarensis | reverse complement strand
GAGTTGAAGAAAGACAGAGTAGAATTAGACTTTTTAAAAGTGTAATTTATGGATTACATAGAAAGGGAAAATAAGTCTGCATTATTTTATGTAGCAGAATTAAACATAAAATGTTTACATGTGAATGTTGGAACATTACTCATTGCACAAGTGTTTCATTATGCCATAATAATTGATTATTTAGTATAAATGTTTTATAAACATACAATGAAGTTA
>NW_022942803.1:0-402 GCF_012274545.1 Fukomys damarensis | reverse complement strand
AAATGCAATAACAGTAATATACCAGCCAGCCGGCTCCTTCAGCACCTATTACTTTTTGTTTTAACTTAATCACTGCAATAGTCTTCATTTTGCAGATACAAAACAATCTCAAATAGGCTCTAATTTAATTTAGTTTGTGCAGTTCTAATGAGAAGAAAGTTTAAGGATCTAGAAACTGAAGTTTGAGTTCAAATTGTTTATTTGTTTCCCTAAGAGAGGATGAGTGAGCTTGCAGCTTTATAATTTATCCTTTTGCCCCTTCTTTACTTGCTGCAAAACAAACAAACATTTTAAATATATTTGGATGGTGGTTCAACAAGATTCTATTATTGAAATCACTCCTGAGATACTAAATATCCACTAGAAAGAGAGGCAAATCTGTCTTTGTATAGTGCGTAGTGT
>NW_022942802.1:0-460 GCF_012274545.1 Fukomys damarensis | reverse complement strand
CAGGTCTTGGTGGCTTTCCTAGAAATTATATTCAAAATATACTTTCATAATGACTATAACAAGAGAAGTCTGTGGGAGTAAGCCACAGATTTCAAATATTCACTCAAGAGAATGTATATTGCCTCCTTCCACAATCTGCATCAAAAAGATATTTTGATTAAAGTATCAGTCAAAAAATTCCTCTGCAGAAGCTGAACTTAACATCCATTACATATAATGTATATGTTAATGTCTATTACATTTAATATATTATACAAAAATATAGTTTCATGAGGGCTTTTTATTCTGTTTCTGAAAGGCATAATCTAAACACAGTATTCTTTGTGAATACTTTTTAGCTTTACAATGTTATGAAAACTGGAAGTATTTTGTCTTTGAATTTTGTTTTATTTATTTTTATTTTTTCCCTCATTGAGTTTATTGGCACATTCTAGGTATACAGTACAGTTACATTCATCAT
>NW_022942801.1:0-406 GCF_012274545.1 Fukomys damarensis | reverse complement strand
CCCGGCACGGCGGAGTGACGGCCGCTGGCAGTCGGCGAAGAGCGGCACCGGGCAGGCAGGTCCACAGGCTGAAGCCTGGAGACGCCGTGTTTTATGCCGCGCGCTTGCTGATGTCGTAGTACTGAACAAAGACGTGCTGATCCCCTGGTGGTACAAAGTTTTCTTTGTGGTACAAAGAAACGTATGTTTTAGAAAACACATTTTTTATGTTTTTCAAAAGTCTTCACAAAGCACCACTCAAGTTATCACAGCGTAGGCACACCAATCCTACGGTTCCCACAAGCCACGTGAGACCCCACGAAGGGTCAGCTGGCTTCCGTGCTGCCCACATCACCCCCACTGCTAACCCCAGTCCCAAGGACCTTCCTTTTCAAGCAGGTCCTCCAAGCATGGTGGAAAAGCCCTG
>NW_022942800.1:0-1021 GCF_012274545.1 Fukomys damarensis | reverse complement strand
TATTCGATTTTTTTTTTTTTTTTTTGGTTTTGGTTTTGGTTTTTTTTGGAGTACCAGAGGTCGAGCTCAGGCCCTGTGCTTGCGAGGCAGGGCTGGAACCACTGAGTTAAATCCCCGGCCCTTTGTATTAGAATTTTAGAATAGTAAAAAACAGTTTCAAAATTTGAGCTCTTCCTGTGTGCCAAAAGTTTTACGTCATTTAGATGTCACAACAATGCTAGGGGATAGGGTTATTGTTCCTGTTTTTATACACGAGGACACTTGAGACCCAGAGAGATTAGGTAACTAACCCGAAGTCACCCAGCTAAAAACTGGAAGAACTAGGATTTTTAACTAAGGCCCTCTGGTTTCAAAAACCACTCTCTTGAATACTAGGCTATACTGCCCTCACTACAGAGGTTTGGGAGGTAGAACTCCAACTATTGTATTTGTTATGCCTCAGAAAAAAATTCATACATGGTCACAGAAGCTCGTCCTTACTCATTTATGATCATCTCATGCCCCGTATTCTCTCTCCATGTTTGAACAACTCTGAGCTTATCATAGTCCCTAAGTATTAAATCTTCCTTACCTCCCTGCGACAGTCCAGACTGCTCTCTCACTTCCCTTCCAGCCAGTGTTCTAATTTTTCATCTAAAAGCAGGGATAACAATCTGCTTCACAGAGTTATTACAAGAACTAAAAACATGCATTCAAACTGCTTAGCTCAAGGCCCGTTAATATAATAAAATCTCAGTAAATAGTAACTGTTAAATCCTTTAGTGTATGAGGGAGGACATAATATTGAGTAAGTGCTTTTCTTCCCAGACCAAGGCAAGTTTGATAGTTTAAAAACTCCTTTAACTCTTCAAGATCACTAAGACCTATTGGTGTGGCTCTACTTAACATCATTTACTAGTGTGATTAGGTATGACTTTTATAATTTGTTAGGAAGGAAACAGTAAGCAAGGGCGAGGAAGGAGGGAAGATTGACAGCTTTGATGATCATTTCCGTATCTTTCTTTGCACAAAGTAATTCTTC
>NW_022942799.1:0-473 GCF_012274545.1 Fukomys damarensis | reverse complement strand
TTTTGGACTTCCTCCTGTTGGGGCTGCCCTGTTTTTTCAGTCAGCTCATGCACCAGCCTAGCACAATCCTGGCGCAGTTTATTTAGTTCTGCAGACTGCCTGAAAACAGTAACTGGAGTAGGAACCGTCCATCACTACAGACACATATAAAGAGCAAATACAATACATTTTACTAAGTTTGCTGAGCTAGTAATTGCACTGTATACAAACAAAGTAGAACACAAATACTTATTTGGTGGAGTATAATTCCCAAATAATGCTAATGACAATTACACAAATTCTAAAACTGTTATAAACTATCAAGAAAAATGGATAACCACAAACTTGTGAGCCTAAGTATACAGTGTCACCCTCAAGTGATCTTTAAAATCAACCAGTCAGAATTCTTACTCTGTGCAAGGACAGTACAGGTCTCTAGGGTACTAGTCCTCAAAGAATGGCCTCAAAACCAACCATGCCTGGGGGCCGGGGAT
>NW_022942798.1:0-288 GCF_012274545.1 Fukomys damarensis | reverse complement strand
CATAAAATGAAGAGAGAAACAACAATACTGAAAGGATAATACTAAAAATAATAATAAAGTAAAGGTAATAAAGCAAATAATCAAAATAATAAAGTAATAAATAATAAAGTAAAAAATTATATCATGACCTTTCATCTGATAAATCTGAGCAACAGTGAAAGTAGCCCTAAGTACTTCCCAGACATACTTGAATTTACACACGCATACAAACTAGGACATTTCAGAGCAGTAGGTACATTGAATACTTTTTAGAGGAGCATTAGCTAATTTAGTGTAATTTTCTTAAGA
>NW_022942797.1:0-252 GCF_012274545.1 Fukomys damarensis | reverse complement strand
TATGCCTTTATATGCTGTATCTTATTTTTTCCCCATTCCCCTTCCCTTCCTTTACCCCCTCCATCCTTCCCTGTTTACAAAGACTTTGCATCCATTTTCTCCCTTTTTTCTTATCTTTTCTTTTTCCTTCTTAGCTTTCCCCTACCCCTCCCACTTCTCCTACGTCTTTAGACCTTTTTTCCTATTATGCAATATCAATTATACCTTTTGATCCTAATTTACCCTTTTAGTTTATCACACCAGAGAAACTAT
>NW_022942796.1:0-425 GCF_012274545.1 Fukomys damarensis | reverse complement strand
TGGCTTTCCTCAGGAAAAATGAAATCCTAAGCTGAATAGTTTCTGTGACAGGGAATATATTTCTCTTAATACTAATGTTAAACACGTAAGATTACAAATCTAAATTTATCCTAATGACATTTTGACTGATATGCATGGCTATGAAATCATATTTATCTCCATAAAAAATCTCCATGAATAGTCAGTTTCCTGAGAAATTGGTCCTTAGTTTAATGAATTAAAAGCAAAGGCAATTCAAGCTGCATATTTATCACTCAAAGTGAATAACTATTCTCTCTTACTGTGTTCAGTTTTCTACACTTTACAGTATCACAGAACCTCATTGCAACTTTGTTCCACTTATTTTACTTTATGAGAGAGAAGGAGAAAAATGAGAGACGTTTCAAAATAAAAAGCCTTATCCATGTTTAAAATAAGGCAAACAC
>NW_022942795.1:0-220 GCF_012274545.1 Fukomys damarensis | reverse complement strand
AAGAAATTAAATTTAAAGTCAAATTAAACATAATTTAAACTCACAAATTATAATTTATAACCTTAATGAAAATAAAAGCATAACTGAAGTAAGTGTAAATGAAGTAAGTAAGATTGAGAAGAAAATAATAAAAGTTTCTTTAAAGGAATATTTCTGAGAAGGAAAGAAGGTACCTGAGCAATAGAGGTTTGCGTGGAGTCAAGGAATTTTTTTCAATAGA
>NW_022942794.1:0-228 GCF_012274545.1 Fukomys damarensis | reverse complement strand
GAGTTCAAGACCAACCTGGGCTACATAGCGAGTTCCAGGTCAATCTCAACTACATAGTGAGACCCTGTCTCAAAAAAAAAAGGAAAAAGTAAAATTACTTGAAGTTGAATAACTCACAGCAGCTGATGGTGTTGCATAAGACAAAGAGTCTGTGAAAGACATGGCAAGTATGGGTAGGTTGTCTGCTTCATTCTTTTCAAACTCCAGAGGTAGGCCTGTTTATTTGAA
>NW_022942793.1:0-304 GCF_012274545.1 Fukomys damarensis | reverse complement strand
GTATAGCAAATACTTCTGGCAAAGTTAATATCAGAAGAAAATAGAATTTAAATCAGCACATATTGAAAAGGATCAGGAGATATATTTTATACTAATAAATGTGATACCTGTAATAATACATCAAGAATACTATATATATATATGGAATACTTGTACTATTGTTAAGGGCCCTGAAGAAATAGTTTCATTCCTTAAAGCTTGGCTTTGGAGTTCACAACCCAAGCAAGTGGAGACAGATCCGTAGCTCTGAAGTCTGTTTCATGCAGGCTGTTTGAAACTTTCCTATTCCCCAGGATAGAGGACT
>NW_022942792.1:0-341 GCF_012274545.1 Fukomys damarensis | reverse complement strand
ATTTTATTTATGTGATCTCCTATATTTTCAGAATATATAATACTCTTTGTATTTAATATACATAGTATGAGAACAGAATATGATGAATGTTTGAATTTTTAAAAAATTATTATAGTAAAAGATATATTAGCTGCCTCAAAAATACTCCCCCTCAGTTAAAACACACTTATTCCAAAACTCCTGCATTTCATAACTCTTCTGAAGCAGTCCTAAAATCCTTTTCCAAGAGTGTCTTAGTAGTGCTGTTGTGGCTGCCACAATGTACCAAATCTATTCAAAATGTTAACTTTCCATGGTCATTTTAACTTTGGAGAAAAACCAGAAATCCTTCACTATGAGAT
>NW_022942791.1:0-241 GCF_012274545.1 Fukomys damarensis | reverse complement strand
CAGGAGTCCTGGCTGGGAAAGCCACTCTTCCACTTATAGGCAGCACAGATTTAACATGTAAAGTAACTGCAGTAACTCCCTAGTGCAAACAGAGCTGAGGGGGCTATGAGAGAGGTAGAATGGCCCACAACTGTGGTCTCGAGAGGCATCCCCACTGCCATTGCTTGGAACTTGATACAAGTGCAAACTCTCAGACTCATGAATTAGATGCGCTGGAGCAGGGACTGTAAGCGTATGCTTT
>NW_022942790.1:0-205 GCF_012274545.1 Fukomys damarensis | reverse complement strand
TTTTAATCCAAACTCTTCTGAGAGTGGTGCCCATACAGACTTAGGCACAAACTAGTTGAGAAGATGTGTGTTTTTATTCCTTACTCACAGGAGTTCCTCCTCCCCTCTCCATTGGCCTGGGATCCAGGGTTCACAGTCTATTCCAAACAATTAATTTCATCCCACACCTTTTATTCCCCTCCAGATTTTTAAATCCCTCCTCACT
>NW_022942789.1:0-226 GCF_012274545.1 Fukomys damarensis | reverse complement strand
CAATTTTTCCCATGTGTTTTCTCCGGCTGATGACCATCTGGACTGCTGTGCAGGCGTAGAGAGTTTAGAGAATGAAGAAGGTGAGTTTGACCCTTATGATTTTCTTTTTTATACCTGTTGTCTTATGGCAATTCCAGAAAACTGGTCTGAACTTCGGAGGGCGAACACAGAGGAAGAGTAGAGAATAGACTGTAATAACCAACTGGTACCGAAAGTCCCTGGTGTG
>NW_022942788.1:0-615 GCF_012274545.1 Fukomys damarensis | reverse complement strand
AGAAAGACCCCTTTCAGAATATTTAAAACTAACAGTATGAAAAGTTTATTCAGACAGTGTAGTCCTTATGGGTTTAGAAAACTGCAACAGACATTTCAACAATCAGCTTCTCTACCTGACTTCCTGGCACAAGAAGAAGAAGGCTCTGTTTAAACAAGGTATCAACCTATTCACTTACCACTATGTAGGTTATTTTTATGATTTTAGTTTAATCATTGATGTACAATATGTGGAGTAAAACATTAAAAAACATGTAAGATTTTATGTTGTTAAAATCACTTAACAGACCTTGAAAGAAATGTTGAATCTTAGCAGTGTCTTCTAGAGTAGGATGTACAAAGCAAATTATACAAAACTAGTCCATGTTTCCATGACTATACCATGTATATGCACTAGCATAAACATTTTCTTAGTCTGTTTGCCAGATAGTAGGTACATTTTAAGAAGCAATCAACAAATTAGTGATATTGTTCAATGTCACTTTTGCTTTTAGTTCAAATATATGATTAAATAGTTTGATTTTATCAGTTTCACTTAGGTCTTGGTTGAATATGTAGCTAACCCACTTTGCCTATGATTGCATTACAGTTCTATCAACATCCAAATTTTAAATGA
>NW_022942787.1:0-1519 GCF_012274545.1 Fukomys damarensis | reverse complement strand
ATTTAGCTCAGTGGCACTGCACCTGCCTTGCAAGCACAAGGTCTTGAGTTCAATCCCCAGTACCACAAAAAAAAAAAAGAACACATATTTGTATTTGGCTGTTGAATATGATGCTCTAAGGGTATCTGTTGAAACCACTTGTTCTACAGTGTAGAATACTTTGATGTTTCTTTGTTGGTTTTGAGGAGTCTGACTGTGATGGTAGAGTATTAAAGTCTCCTACTATGATTGTATTGGTGTCTGTCCTGTTATATCAAGTAGTGTTTGTTTGGGGAATACATATTTATAATCTTTACCTATTTGTTTGTTTCTTTGTTTGTTTGGGATGGCATCTCACTATGTAGTCCAGGCTGGCCTTGAACACGTGGCTATCCTCCTGCCTCAGCCTCCTGAGTGCTGGGGTTACAGGTGTGCACCACCATGCCCACCACACCTATGTTACCTCTTCATGATGAATTCCCTCCTTTGTCTGTATGTAGTGACCTTTGTCTCTTCAGACCAGTTTTGGTTTAAAGTCTACTATGCAGGATAGCTACTTCTGCTTGCTTTCTGGCTCCAGTTGTTTGGATTACTGTTTTCCCTCCTTTCACTTTTATCTATGTATGTCTTTTCAGATTGAGCATATTTCTCACTGGCAAAATACAGATGGGTCTTGATATTTGTAAAATCCAATCTGACCCTCCATGCCTTTTAATTGGAGAGTTAAGGCCATGCACATTAAGTGTTGTTATTGAAAGTTTTGTACTTCTTACCAGTCTGTTGTTTTTCTGCTGTTTGATTCATTTCTGTCTTTTATTCATGTATCTACTCTCTCAATCAGATTCATTCTTTCCCTTGGTGTAATGATTTTTTTTGTCCTCTATATCTGTGTTTAGGATTCCCTTCAATATTTTCTGCAATGCTGGCTTAGTGGGACATGAATTTCTTTAGTTTATACCTGTCAAGGAAGATCATTTCTCTTTTGATTTTGAAGGATACCCTTGCAGAGTTTAGGAATTGGAGTTGGCAATTTGTTTTCAGGGCTTGAAACACCTTGGTCCAAGCCCTCCTGCCCCTTACCATTTTTATTGAGAAATCCACTGTTGTTCTGGTGGATTTGCCCGTCTAAGTGATCGGTTCATCTCTCTAACAGCTTTAACACCCTTTCTTTGACCTGTGTTTTTGGCATTTGTTTCTGTCTTCTTAGTCAGCCATTTTCAAGAGCCTTTAGCACTCTTGGCCACAATACCAAGCCCACCTGCTGTTCTGTCAGATGGGTCTCAAGCCTCAGGCTCTGGGCCACACTCCTGCCTCAGCCTCCACGCTAGCTCTCTCTGCCTTGGCCTCCTCCCTCGAGCTCCCGATTGCACCACAGCTCACCAGCCTCTGTTGGGCCCGCAGTTCAGGGCAGCTATGGTCAGGAAGGAGGGAGCTCCCATTAGCATCACTGGGCAGCTGCTCTCCACCATGGTTCTCACTGGACTCAGCCTTTGAGGCCCTCTCCAGCTCTTTGACCTATAGTTACAGGGCTTCCAGGATC
>NW_022942786.1:0-511 GCF_012274545.1 Fukomys damarensis | reverse complement strand
ACTGCTTGGCCTACCAGTGCTCAGAGGAGCACTCTGTCTGGTGGGGTGAGGATGTGCTGACTGTATTGCTAATCATTCCATAACCTGTACACCAAAGGCAAGCAAGCCAGAGAGGGCTGAATGTGTGCCTAACCAGTCAGCAAATATCTGCTGAATGCAGCACAATAGAAGTGAGGTCTCTCTGTGCTGTCACCATGGCCTCATTGGTCTCTGGGAGGCAGAACAGTGGGAATGCAGGCTCACTGAGTGGCTATCCATTGTATATTTGTCTGCTGGTAGCTATCTGAGGCAAAGCATGGCTATCCCCTGCTCATTTTTCCACAGGTTGTAGTCTAAGGTGAGAGTAGGCTGATAACTCATTAACCATTCCCTTTCAGATGGGTGGCATCAGGCTGGGGTGAGGTCGAGCACACTGTA
The DNA here is from genome assembly GCF_012274545.1 of Fukomys damarensis. Taxonomy (NCBI): domain Eukaryota; kingdom Metazoa; phylum Chordata; class Mammalia; order Rodentia; family Bathyergidae; genus Fukomys; species Fukomys damarensis. Next base: position 94 of record NW_022942786.1, on the reverse strand, counting down.
GTACCAACTGGACTTAAACAGTATGATGGACGTAGCCTGGGATGACTGTGTGCTCACTGCATGGTGATCCACTGCTCATAGTAATGCTGGATGA
>NW_022942785.1:0-212 GCF_012274545.1 Fukomys damarensis | reverse complement strand
TCTCCAGGACCACTGCCCACTGCAGTACATGGAGTTCTCCAGCCCCATCCCGAACCCGGAGGAGCTCAATGTCTGCTTTGCAGAGCTCGTGGTTAGTAAGGGGTCAGGGAGGTTGGTGCTGCAGCTGGGTCGGGGGAGGAAGGACAAGCGGACTGGGACAGAGACAGGAGCCTGTGTGGCGGGTCTCCTCCTCTCCAAACTCCTCCTAGGGC
>NW_022942784.1:0-257 GCF_012274545.1 Fukomys damarensis | reverse complement strand
TCAAAATAAAAATTCAAGCAGGCTTTTTGGGGTAGAAATTAATATTCTGAATGTAAAATTATACGGAACTGAAAAGGATTTATACTAACAAAATCAGTTGTGATAGGCATAATTATACCTCCCCCCGAAAACAAAACAAAGCAAAACAAGCAAACCATATGAAATAAAATAATGTGTGTGCCTAGGAGGCTATGAATGCATTGTCCTATTTTATATGAACAAAAACAACTTTGCAAACATGATTAAAAAGACAAACA
>NW_022942783.1:0-252 GCF_012274545.1 Fukomys damarensis | reverse complement strand
GGTATTGAAATAGCTCACTGTAACTCATCAGTAAGTATAATTATTACATGTTAATAAATTTAAATTGAAAGGGTTAGAACTGTTATCAACTCTGACTTGATCATTGTATACTGTGTACATATATCAAATTATTACTCTGTACCCTATAAATTTATACAATTAAAATAAATGAACTTCATTTTAAAAAGGTTTGAATGTTCTTCTCACAAGTATGATTATAGAGAAATGTTTCAACCTTTTTGAGTCTGAGTT
>NW_022942782.1:0-545 GCF_012274545.1 Fukomys damarensis | reverse complement strand
CACTGATTTCTTAATGAATGTGTGCATGAAAGCACTCCACCAGTGTGGCTCTGTGCTTCTTCCCTGCCCAGAGAAATGCTAATTCAGTGGCATAAATACAACTCTGAAGGACACGGGCAGATACATTCATACCAACTCCCTTCTTTCTTTCCATCAGAACTAAGAACCACATGTGCTATCCTTCCTAGATAGTCTTTTCTTGTCATATTTTGACCCAGAGCTGCAGAAAGCGTCCACCATTCCACCTTCAGCAGAGTGGCGGATGCGTGAGTGTCTGCGCCTGTTTCTGTCAGTGTCGTTCCTCCTCCCTGGCAGCAAACTCAACAGTTTCCCCCAAGGTGTTGCATGTGCTCAGGTCTTCTCACATCTCATCTCACAGACCTCACTGACTGTGTCCTCCTCTGACCTCTGCGCTTGCAATGACACCTGCACGCTGGGGGGGTGGTGCACCTCTGTAATCCCAGCACCTTAGAGGGCTGGGACAAGAGGACCCAAGATGAGCCCAGCCTGGACAGCTGAGCAACTGACCAGGTCTCAAAACGAGG
>NW_022942781.1:0-343 GCF_012274545.1 Fukomys damarensis | reverse complement strand
AGCTTTCAGTGAAGTTTTTAATGTCCTGGAATTCTGTTTGCATCTCTCTTATGGATTCCATTTGTTTGCTATGTTGGGATTCCATCACGTTCCTCAGGTCCTCAATTTTTTCATCTGTATCTGCTCTAGATTTATTAGTCATGTTTTGCATTATGGCCATAGTCTCTGTTGTTATCTGAGAAATTATTTCTGATTTCATTTTATCCAGACACTCTTTCGTTGCCAGTTCAGGGAGTCCTGCTGGTTGAATATCAGTTTGTTCCATCTTTTTGCCTTTTAAGGTTGCTTTAGGTGATCTGTAAGTCTGATTTTGAGACTTGTTTACATGTCTTCTCATTTCAAA
>NW_022942780.1:0-282 GCF_012274545.1 Fukomys damarensis | reverse complement strand
CTTGAGTAGACTTTTCTATACCTTCTGATGCAGTACTCCTTTTCTTCTCGCCTGCACCTCAGAGAGGCCCCTGACTTCTTATCTACTATTGCCCTGCCCACCAAGCTCACGCTGGTGGCTCCCCCCATTCCTTGGATCTCTCTTCCAAATTCCCATTCCATTGGCTGCGTGGCAGCATCACGTTTACTCCTACAAGCCCACCGGGTAGGCTTCTGTGAACCTTGAGCCCCTGCAAGAACAGGTGCCCAGTGAACACTCATCTTTCCTCACAGCCAAAAGTCC
>NW_022942779.1:0-3934 GCF_012274545.1 Fukomys damarensis | reverse complement strand
GGGATTCTAGAACTCACTTCCACCCACTCACTTTTACCCACAGGGTTAAGAAAATCCTCCTGCTTCATCTTTGTTTATACTTTAAAGTACTCTCTAGCTGGACACTGTGGCACACACCTGTATTCCCAACTACTAGGGAGGCTGAGGCAGGAGGATTGAATGAGCTCAAGAGTTTGAGATTAGCCTGGGAAACTTGACAAGACTCTGCCTCCAAATTTTAAAAAAAATTTTTTTAATTTAAAAGACCAAGACCTGTCATGTAAAGGTACAAGAGCCCAATGATGAATGTAACTGTACTGTATACCTAAAATGTACCAATAAATTCAATGAGAAAAAAAAATTGTTTTAAAGGTCTGGTATGATGACACACCTGTAATTCCAGCACTCAAGAGGCTGAGTCAAGAGGATTGTCATGAGTTCAAGGCCAGCCTGGACTTCACAAGGTAAGTCTAAACTACATACCAAGACCTTGTTTCAAAAAAAGAAAAGCGAGGGATTTAGCTCAGTGGTTCCACCACCTGCCTCACCAGCGCAAGGTCCCAAGTTCAATCCCCATCAGAAAAAAAAAAAAAAAAGCCAAAAAAAGAAAGAAAAGTGTGGGGGGGGTCTAGCTCAATTTTGAACACGGAAGTTATTATGCTCCTAATGTGTTCTAAGTGCTGCACTGAGTGCCTTACACACATGATCTTGTATAGACCTCCCAAGAGATACCTCTTCTTATTCCCTTTGTACAAATAAGGAAATAGGAGTTGAGAAAGGTTAAGTCAACACACAAGATTGCACAGCTGTTAAGAGGTACAGCTGCAATTTAAACCCAGGATTTTCAGTCCAAGGCTTTGATACTGATACTATTTTCAGTTTGAAGTCAAACTTTCATGCAATCTTTAGAATAAGAACTCTTTTTTGGGGGGGTATCCGGGATCAAACTCAGGTCCTTGCACTTGTGAGGCAGGCAGCAGAACCACTGAGCTAAATCCCCAGCCCTAGAGTAAGAACTCTTGTTTGGCCTATTAACTGGGCGCTTCACAGGAGCAGCAGTCACTGAGCTGCCCTGGGTATTCAGGAGAGCTGCAGGATCATTCCAAATGTTCTCTTAAGCCAGCCTTGACTGAGGCAAGGGGCAATGCTTGCCCTGTGGCAGTGACTTCCAAACTGAACCCAAGCTTGTAAACATTGTTTGACCTCTTCCTGGAGTGTCCCGGGCACATAGCAGGCAGGAAGCCAGCTGCTGGCAGTACAGCTACACAGGACAGATGTCTGTGGAATCTCCAGTTTAAGAATTTTGTTCTGTATCATAGGGAAAACTCCCTGGGCTCTCAGCAAGAACTGCAGGCCCTGAGACCCAACTCCCTGTGGGGGAAAGGTCGTCCTCAGGGTGCCTCTTGTATTCCTCCCTTCTGTTTCCCCTGCCCTCAGCTCTTTCAGTTACCAGGAAATACTGGAAAGTAAAGGGAAGGAGGTATCTGTAAAGAAAGAAACCCAGGAATGTGGCTATTTACATATGATGCTTTTATGCCTTTATCCTTGTTTTGCTTTGCTGTCATCTGCCAGATAATTGTCATAATGCAGATACAAGTCTCCAGCCTCTATGATCCAAATGGCATCTCATACTGTGCTGTGCACACCCTGTAGCCCTGAAAGAGCCTTGGCTTCTTTTGAGCTGGTGCAGAGCCCAATATTTAGCTTCCTCTTTCTTCATTCCCATTAGCAAATCTTCCCCCTTTTCTCCAAGTCCATGAGATATGTGCTGCTGAATGCTGTGAAATGAAGTAAGCATGATATTAATGGTCTCCTAAGCTTTCTCTCCCAACCGGGAAGAAGCTATCCATCTATCCAGGATTTTTTTTTTTTAAATGTGTGTGACACTTCGCAGGATCAGAGACAGTCAGAAACAGATAGTTGGAACCCAGTGTAGCGGCACAGGCTTGTAATCCCAGCACTCTGGGAGGCCAAGGCTGGAGGACTGGAAGTTTGAGTTCAGCTTGGGCAATGTAGTGTCTTAGTGAAAACCTGTCTCAAAATAAAATTTTTTAAAGGCTTGGGCATGTTGCTCAGTGTGACAGCCTGGGTTCATTCACCAACACACACACACACCCACACACACACACACACACACACACACACACACACACACACAAAACCACCACCACCACCACCACCACCACCAACAACAACAACAACAGCAAAAAGATAGTGGGATGTCAAATCATTGGAATCTCCAAAAACTTTAAAAGACAAGAAAATGTAGGCTCTGAGAAGATGGTGGTATTTGTTCCTTTGTGAGAGCAGAAGGGAAACAGGGCAGCCAAGGAGGGGAGGGGAGGGAGGGAGAGAGTGGTGCAGTGTGTTGTAGGAGGATGACTCTGTAGGAGGTGGAGAGTGATAATACCAACCCAGAGTTATGCTCTCCCTGCAGGGGTTGTGCTCTGGGCATCTATGCTGTTCTTTCGGTGGGTCTGTTGGGTCCAGAAGTGGCTGTGAATCTGTACCTAGGGACTTGTCCCTAGTACCTTGGAAGTAAGTCCAAGTTCTCCAAGAGCCTTCTCTGTCACCAGAAGGAACAATAACATTGGAAATGTGGCTGCCACTGAAACAGCCAGGCAAGGTGAGCAGCAGTCCACATGAGAAGAGAGCGCATGTCAGCTCTGGGTCAGCAGGTGCCGGACGGTGCTTCCAAGGAAATGGGCACAACTGCTCATTTTCTGAGCTCCACCCTGCCCTAGAAGCCCTATTAACTCAGGAGAGCTGAAGTCTGCCCACATTCCGCAGTGTATTCTGATTAAACACAGCAAAAGACTCAAACAAATCCTGGCAGTGAGAATCACCAGTGGAACTTTAAAAACAAACCAAAAGCCCCAGAAGGATATGAGGGGAGGCTTGGAAGTCCACTGCAATTTGAATATGGGCCCCCTAATTAAGAAGCAGTTTTCCCAGAATACCTGGAGAGCGCAGTGCATGAGGTAACTTCCCCCTTGCTGGTGCTCAGGATTAAAGCAGCCTCCGTCACCCTAACCTGGGAGGTAAAGGAGCTCTCTGGGATCACTGAGTGGCAGAAGTCTACATGACAGGATGTTCTGCGTGAATTTGCAGTCCTGAGTCACTGAGCTGGGTGGTGTGCTGGCTGAAAAGTTCACTGTGTCTGTCCAAGCCCGTTCTTCATGAATAACTAATGTCCCCGCAGAAGTTGTGGAAATAATTTGGGAAATTATCTCCTCTCAAGATGATGATATTCCTTTATTTTCCTCCTCTCTAAATCTAAGGTAGGCATTTTCCAGGAGACTGTTAATATCATTCAGAGCTTTACTTAATTATCTGCCAAGTTTGGGAAAGGATGCTAACTGCATCTTAGCAACTGGGAATCATACTGAAGAGTTGTGATGAGGAGGAGGGAGAAGGCTGGTTTCATGGCCAGCCTAGAGCCTCCTGTGAAGCAGGCCCACTTCTGGAGTAGGCTGTGAAAAAGGTGAAGAAAATGGATTCCATAAGGATGACTTCTTTGCTACCAGCACCAAGGTAGCTCCCTTTAAGTAAACTTGAGTGATAATAGCATGGCATTTTCTAGACTTCTATGAAGGCTGTTCCTGCATTCAGCATTCAGAAACTATTCCTTGAGTCTTTACTGCATGCTAGTCGGGTGGTTCAACATTAGATCACTGGGAGGCCACCCAGCATCTGAGTGGTTCTAAATGCAGACAGGAGAATCAAAAATTCAGCCAGGGTTGTGTCCCCTGGGTCAGGTATGATGCTAGATGCTAGAGATGCAGGTATGGCCAAGACTGATGTTCTCATCCTCCATGCACTCAGACCCTTAACAAAATCAGGGCATGATCCCAGATTATCAGTCAACCCAGATAGACAGGAGAGATCCCGGTGTCACCTCACTGTCATCCTTCCCACTCTTACCTGTGGGGATCATCCAGCTAGATTTTCCAGA
>NW_022942778.1:0-231 GCF_012274545.1 Fukomys damarensis | reverse complement strand
TGCCTACTAGAGTTTGATGCTCCGTGTGTCCTGATGTTTGACCCTGGACATATTTGGACTCAGTCTGCAACTGTAAGTAGGTTTTAGCATTTTTAAAATCAATGACCCAAACTGGATTCGTATTGCTGTCCCCAAAAAGTCCTGATGGGCCTTCTCACCTTCGTTGCGCTGCTGAGGTCCAGCTGCTGTAAATTACCCTTCTAAAATTGTAGTGAAAGAGCTTTGCTTCTC
>NW_022942777.1:0-268 GCF_012274545.1 Fukomys damarensis | reverse complement strand
ATAATTTTTAGAAGTAAATATAAAAATAATAGTGTGCACTTTTATATTATTTACTACTGCTCACTTTTATAAAAGCTTTCAAATATATTGATTCAATCTACTCAATGACATCATGAAGTAGCTGTTATAATCCCCATTGTCCAGGTTAGGAACTGGTGGTGAAACAGTTAAATAATTCACTTCTATTCCAGAGTTTGCAAGTCCAGAAGTAACCAGGATTCAGCTCTAGTGGCTGGGTCAGGGGCTGTATGTATAAAAACTGCTACTT
>NW_022942776.1:0-200 GCF_012274545.1 Fukomys damarensis | reverse complement strand
AACCCAGCCTGGGCAATTTAGCAACTTAGCAGGACCCTGGCTCAAAATAATTGAAAAAAAAAATTAAAAACAGCTAGGGACCATAAAGGCCTTGCGTTCAGCCCCCAGTTCCACGCACACAGAAAGAGGCTGTCTTCAGTCACTTTCTTCATGGCTGGGACACAATACCTGGAACCTACAACCTGAAGAGAGGTTGATTT
>NW_022942775.1:0-209 GCF_012274545.1 Fukomys damarensis | reverse complement strand
AGAAAGAATTGGATGTCATGAATGCCCAACATATGAAAGAAATGGAATTGACAATAAAGGGCCAAACACATACCCACGAGATGAAAACTCACTTGAGAGTTTGCACAGCAGGATGAATGAATGTGTATATAGAATTTCAGATAAAGATAATACGATTGTAGTCATTGACCATAAAAATGGTGATCTCTTTTATTCCACCGTAAGGAATG
>NW_022942774.1:0-215 GCF_012274545.1 Fukomys damarensis | reverse complement strand
TGAGAGGTAAGGTGAGGGCAGTGACTTTTGTGAAGCTCGGATGTGCCTTGGTTTTCCCTCGGAGCGGAGGCTTGCCGCCTTGACAGAATTGGGAGGGAGGGGCCATCGCCTAGGGTTAGAGCTACATTTCCGTGCTGGAACGGATTCCCCGCTGGGATCCCCGTGTAGTGAAGTGTGTGACGGAGGGTAAGGCTTCGTGTTCATTGGACCCTGAG
>NW_022942773.1:0-279 GCF_012274545.1 Fukomys damarensis | reverse complement strand
ACCCACTAACCTTCCATGTTATGTTCACTTTGCAAAGTTCGCTCCCCTTGGACCCCCACACACTTAAATCTCCACAAGGGAGGTGCCTGAGTTCACTCTTTCCTACCTCATTCCCCTTCCAGGGCTTTTCACCTTTAGTCACTCAACATGCAGGTGGTGAATGAATGAACAGCACTCCTTACTAGTTGCTCCTGGGCTGGGTCCCTAGAGGTGCACCCCAACATGGTGTGATGTTGGGTAGCTGTTAGATGAGGTGGATGAGTTGTTCACAGTGAATGT
>NW_022942772.1:0-323 GCF_012274545.1 Fukomys damarensis | reverse complement strand
GCGCCCGCCCCACAGGGGTCCACTTCCGCTTCCGCCTGCGCCCCTCCCGCGGCCGCCGCGTCGTCCTCTCCCTGCTTCGCTGACTTTAGGACAAGGTCCGCTCCTCCGCCCACTGCAGACGCGGCCGCCCCTGTCAGGCGCCCACAATCCTCTGCGTCTTCCCCACAGACCTTTGCTGCCGCCTCCTCAGTCAGCGCGCTCCACCCTTGGGTTTTAGCCCCTACACCGTTCACATTTTTCTTTGGGGGGGACAGTGTTGGAGTTTAATCGTAGGGCTTTCTCACTGAGCTGCATTCCCAGCCCTCTTTAATTTTTACTTTAAG
>NW_022942771.1:0-213 GCF_012274545.1 Fukomys damarensis | reverse complement strand
CTGTGGATCCCTAATGTCTGAACCAAGAGCAGACAGTCTGCATGCAGCGATAGGTAAGCACAGTCCCAGCCATTGACAACTATCCTATCCTGTATATAATGATGATAACCATATATGCCCTGGGCCACATGAATCATTCCAGCTTCCATGTTTTCTATGCTTTTGTACCTGCTGCAGATGTGTTATCATGGGTCAAAAAGGTCCAGTAAGTAC
>NW_022942770.1:0-318 GCF_012274545.1 Fukomys damarensis | reverse complement strand
AGAGGGCTTCTGCGGTTGAAAGTGCAGTGTTCCCCGGGAAACAGCTTCTCTCACCGCTTAGACATTTAAAGCGAAAGCCGTATGTTTCATGAATATGAAGTACTCCACAGAGAACGGTGCTGCCAATCTGTGAGTTTACCAGTGAAGTCCACCTCTTATGTGGAGTACAGCTGTATTCCTTTTTGTTTGTAGGTGTCTGCCTGGCAGAGATTGAAACACTGTTGTGAGGCCCTTTTAGCAGTGAAGCCTTTAAGACCTAATAGAGTGCCTAGCAGCTCTGAGTGCACACAAGCCTCCAGAACTCTGTATACTTCGGGA
>NW_022942769.1:0-309 GCF_012274545.1 Fukomys damarensis | reverse complement strand
ACTAAACATGAAAATTAAGCGTTTCAGAAGATTTTAGCAAAATACCAAAAGTTTACATTTACTGCATTCTTTGTTGCTAATGTTTACTTAAAATATGTGATTGATTGTACATATATGCATTGTTGTTGGTGTTGACTTAAAAATGGAATTCTGTTTCACTCTCCTCTCCTTTCCTCTCTTCTTTGCCTTTCTCTTTGTGGCTAACTGGTGCTCCAGCAGTTGGGGTGAGGATGGCTTCATTGGAACTTGCAAGCACTGAACCCAGTTTAGGGTATTTGAGCTACAAAGTAAAAAAATCAAACAAACAAA
>NW_022942768.1:0-234 GCF_012274545.1 Fukomys damarensis | reverse complement strand
ATTTGTCACCTCTTTGGTTGACGTGCTTGTAAATGTAGTGCACATGGAAGAGTAAATTCTGTATGCATGTTTAAAATTACAAGTGAAACGTTTGGCTATCAAGGAAGGTTTACTATGAAATGTCACGATCATCTTACCCTTGTACTGAAACTTGAGTGAGATTCCATTGCGCCCTCTGCCTGGATAGGGGAGTCCTGTGTTTTCTTCTCCCACCTCGCAGAATTTAGACTGAGC
>NW_022942767.1:0-444 GCF_012274545.1 Fukomys damarensis | reverse complement strand
GCATACAAGATCTAGTAGAAATAGCAGAAAGAGTCTATAATAATAGAAAATTAATTGAAGATCACTAAACCCTCAGACTGGCACAGATGTTAGCGGCAGCCATTATAAAAGAATTTGAACAGAGAAAAGAAAAACAATTGGCAGAAGACCAGAAAGGAGAGACCCATCAAAAATCTCGAAAAGACCTAGATAAGGATCAATGTGCATACTGCAAGATAAAAGGACACTGGGCAAAGAATTGCCCTAAGAACTATAAGAGGAAGGGGGCTCCCATCCTCACTCTAGCTAAAGGAAACAAGGCTCAGAACCCCACCCTGAGCCTAGGGTAACTCTCAAGGTGGAGAGAAACCAATAAAATTTATGGTAGATACCGGAGTTCAACATTCAGTTCTGCTATAACCAGTAGGAAAAACTTCCTGGGTGCAGGGAGCTATTAGTATTATA
>NW_022942766.1:0-202 GCF_012274545.1 Fukomys damarensis | reverse complement strand
ACTGGGGATTGAACTCGGGTCCTTACGCTTGCATGGCAGGCCACCGAACCGCTGAGCTAAATCCCCAGCCACCCCCCTTTTTAAATTCTTGATTTTAAAGGACAAGTATAACTGGGTATTACACTTGTCTTGCAAAATAACAAGCCCATCCCACTCACGTGTAGGGGAAAGGTAATAAGGGGAAAAATAGGAGAAAATGAAA
>NW_022942765.1:0-1352 GCF_012274545.1 Fukomys damarensis | reverse complement strand
AGGCTCTATGCATGGTTCCACAATAATGCCTGAAGAGACTTAACTGACTTTGCTAGATAGCAAGAGGTTCATGTTGATTGACACAGGTCTTACTTTAACTTGGTCTTAAACACCCAACAGAAAAGAATAAACCAAAGAGGTATTTTTAAAAATACCATAGTAATAAAGCTAGATATAAAAAGGGTCTCCAGTCACTGACCTCTTCTGGCAGTTTCCAGCTCTACCACAGCTGACCATGGTTATGGACCATTAGGAAAAAAACTGTGGTAAAATCTATAAGAGCTCAGATAGACTTTTATATTTCTTAGAGAAATTTGTTCTTCAAATTGTCTCTTATCTTATAGCTAAAACTAGAGAGACTTATGACAAAGTATCAGACTTACAGATAACCTCTGTCAATGAAAGAATCTAAGTCCAGCAGGTTCAATCAGTATTTCAATTTCTAAGTGTGACTTTCTCCCCAACCTGCCCTTTCATTTTAGTGTGCTCATACTTAGATTATGCGTATTCTAATTTCTGAAAAGTTTTGTTTAGTCTTGCCCAGAGGCTGCCAAACTCCAAGTGGTCACAAATGGAATGCAAATGTGCTAGACTTCTTTTAGTGGGATCCACCAGATCAACCTTGTAAACAGCTCATAACTGCTAAACTAAACAATATGACTTCTATGTTGGATTCTGCAGTCCCCTGGACCTTCTCCTAATCCTCTGTGTGGGCTATATTAATAGCAATTCTGCTGAACTTATAATTTGGCCATGCATTCTTAACTGTTTTTTTGTCTTTGTCTCCTCCAGACTTAAAAGCTGTGCAGCTACCAAGATGACAATGCCTGGCACCTATGGAAGGCCTTTAGACAGACCCTCTGTAGAGTAACTCTGACTGCTGATCACAGCTATGACCCTCTTCAGATGGAAGTGGCCAGCTACTACTTCAAAACACAAGAAGTAGTAGCTGTCTTTGCCCTTTGCTCCCTCACAGCAGTTAGGGGTACTTCTTCAGAGGTGGGACTATTGCACATAGGTAAGTTAATTAGATATCTTGTAGGCAGTTAGACAGGGCTGCCCTCAAGGAGCCAACACACCAAGGAGCCAATGTGCAGGACAATCAAAACACATTCACTGAAGGCCAGAATTGTAAAAGGAGAGAAACTATTATATCCTTGTGCTTCTCCTGGGGTTAAATAGCAGTGCTTGATATTCCAAATAGGTTTCAATCACCTGGGTGGGGTGGCTTAACCTAGCTTTTCAAGGAAATATCCCTGACCCCCAACCTTACTGAAAATCCTTGCATGCTTGCTATGTGACTTGCTCCCCCATTTGATTCCCATTTAATCAGTATTACCTGGGTGACTATA
>NW_022942764.1:0-252 GCF_012274545.1 Fukomys damarensis | reverse complement strand
TGCCTCAGAGTGTTGGGTAAACGGAAGTAAGTCGCTGGTAAGTTCATTAAATAAAAAACAAGGTCACGGTGAATATCCAGGGATACTCGGTCAGACAGACAGACAGTGAGATGCGCTTGGGGGAGCTTGGAAGAAGCGAGGATGGAAATATTTCAATGCAAGGTCTGCATACATGACTGTGTTATAAGAAAGTGAGGAAAATAGAAGATGGCAATTTTTAAGTCTCAGATTTTATTACAGCAGTGGGCCTAC
>NW_022942763.1:0-1016 GCF_012274545.1 Fukomys damarensis | reverse complement strand
CACCCTGCATCAGAGCTTGGCAAGTGAGAAATAAGCCTGTGTCATGTTAGGCCACTGAGATTTTGGGGGTTTGCTATACTGTGTTGGAAATAAGCTCTAGATTCACATTGTAAATGTGGAAGAATGCACTCAGGCAGGAGGCAAGATGCCTCTACAAAGCAAAGTTTAAAATCTACTTCTACAGTAGGGCACAAGCATGAGGTAGCAGGCACACAGGTTTATGTCTTTTATCCCAAATATAGGGAGAAGCCACTGACATTTAAATTAATTGGCTGAATTCAAAGGATCTATGTATTGGCTAACTCAAGTGGTGCCAGAGAGGGGGTGGTGTGCTGCTGGTAACCTAGAGAGAGGGGCTTGTGGTTGGGAGTGGCAAGTCCTTGTTTCTTATCTTGGGAACTGGCTGTATTCTGGGAAGAAGTACAGAGTCTCCATTTCTTGGAGCTCAGGATATTAACAGAGGGCGGTGGGTAGTGAGTAGATGGCCAGGTCATTTAAATCCATATGGAGTTGCTTTTACAGAAAGGACAAAGTCTATTTTTTACAACTAGTATAGCATAAGCTGCATATAATCACTCAACATCTCTGCAGCTATTTATTTATTTACTTTAATAAACTAAACATTGGAGACCCCATGGATAAATTCACTCTAGTTAAGAGTATTTATCATTGATTGTGTTTTTAAAAAAATAAAATCAAGGTTTGTGTTATTTTGCAATACTTTAACCTTGTAAAGCTTTATCAGCTTTGGGGCATTGCATACTTTTAATTTTATATTCTAGATAGAAGCTTGTTGTGCTGAAAGAGTTAAACAGCTTTCCAACTTCCAAAGTGGATTCCTAAAGACTTAATCCTGTGTAATGTTGTTTCTTTCTTGTATTTCAGAAGCAAAGTTTATTCATAATAAGTTTATTCATAATAGCTTTTAGATTTAGTGTTTGAATTCTACTTACATTTAACAAACATAAAACATATTAATTAGTTTTTTTGTTCTATCAATGTTGCAGAAGGAACTG
>NW_022942762.1:0-1292 GCF_012274545.1 Fukomys damarensis | reverse complement strand
CATTATTTTCTGATGATATGATACTCTACATAGAAGACCCAAAAAACTCTGGCAGAAAACTTCCAGACTTGATTGACATATGCAGTAGAGTAGCTGAATACAAGGTAAATACTCAAAAAATTAATAACTTTCTTGTACACAAATAATAGACTCAATGAGAGTGAAATTAGGGAAGCAATCCCTTTCACAATAGCATCCCCCCAAAAAAAAAATCTAGGAAGCAATCTAATGAAGGAAACAAAGGACCTCTACCTTGAGAACTACAACACTTTTAAAAAAGAGATTGAAGAGTATATAAGAAAATGGAAAGACATCCCTTGTTCGTGGGTAGGAAGAATCAATATAGTGGAAATGGCTATACTTCCAAAACTGCTGTACAGATTCAGTGCAATCTCTATTGAAATCCCAACAGTGTATTTCATAGAACTAGAGAAAACAATCCAAAAATTCATTTGGAATCAGAAGATACCTTAAATAGTAAAAGCAATTCTAGGCAACAGAGACATGGCAGGGGGTATCACCATTCCCAACTTGAAACTATACTATAAAGCCACTGTGATGAAAACAGCATGGTACTGGCAAAGAAGCAGGCCCAAGGGTCAGTGGAACAGATTAGAAGAAGTAGAAACAGCTCCTGACACACTCAGCTACCTCATCTTTGATAAAGGACCCAGAAAATTAGCCTCCATATTAAATGGTGTTGGAAAAACTGCATTTCAACTTGTCAAAGATTAAAACTAGATCTGTATCTTTCACCATGCACTAAACTAAAATTCAAGTGGATTAAATACATAAATATTAAAACAGAAACACTAAACTTGCTGGAAGATAAGATAGGTGGAACTCTTGAAGATACTGGCATAGGAAAACACTTTATGAACAAATCTTCAGTAGCATATGAACTAGCACAAAGAATGAACAACTGGAACCTCATCTTTTGTTTTTTTTTGGTACCTGGGATTGAACTCGGGTCCTTGCGCTTGCAAGGCAGGCCACCAAACCACTGAGCTAAGTCCCTGGCCCTGAAACCTCATCTTTTGAAAAAGCTTCTGTACTGCCAGAGAAATCACAAGCAGAACTAAGAGACAACCCACAATATGGGAAAAAATTTTTACCAGATGCTCCTCAGACAAGGGTCTACTATCTAGAATATATAAAGAACTCAAAAAAATCAGACCCCCCCCAAATTTAAGGACCCAATTAAAACATGGGCATCTGAAATGAATAGGCATTTCTTAGACAAAGAAGTAAAAGCAGCAAATAAACATATGAAAAAATGTTCAACACCACTG
>NW_022942761.1:0-333 GCF_012274545.1 Fukomys damarensis | reverse complement strand
TCAAGCTGGGGTTCGTTTGAGCCTTTGGCAGCATCAGTCACACCCAAAAGGTCAGCCGGAGGAAACCATGAATGTCCTGCGGCTCATCTCTCGGCTGGCTGGCTAGAGACTGTTGTGCTTCATGAAAAATTGTATGAGTGAGGGCTCCTTGAGCTCCTGAACTATGGTAGGCCTTTGGAAGGTGGCAGGTAGGGTGAAGGAAGACTGAGATATCAGAAACCCGTGGCTCTCCTGGAGGCCTTTTGCCTTCTGAGTCCCTGGGGGTCTCAGTGAATGGCAATGCCCTGCTCACTTTTCAATGTGGTTATGTCCCCAGCGATGTATTCTCTCTGA
>NW_022942760.1:0-339 GCF_012274545.1 Fukomys damarensis | reverse complement strand
TCTAGCCCTTGTGTTTTCTGTGCTGCTTGATGGTCCTGTGATTTCTTGCTGACCTTATTCTTAAAATGAAGCCCGGCCTTAGAGTCGGGAAAGACCGAGGTTAGAGTAAGGTGGGGAGCTTCATGCTGGTCCTGACTGCTTCCGTGGGCCATGTGACTGGGAAATCACTTGTGTTCATTCCCTCAGTATTTGGGCACGTGTGAGAATTTCAGACAAGGTGATCGTTGAGGTTTCCCTTAGTTCTGAAGTGTCCTGGCAGTTGACTTGGAGAGTCATCCTGAGAGAACGGGGGCTGGAGGTTGGGCTTTTCTTTCCTGGTGAGACTTAGCCCTGGCCTGC
>NW_022942759.1:0-556 GCF_012274545.1 Fukomys damarensis | reverse complement strand
TATTATGGATGTCTAGGGCCCTAGAAAACCATCCACCAACCTCTAGGTGTTTCTTTTCTTGGTGATACAGATCCACAAGTTTCTTACAGACATCACACCACTTCTGTTTGTCAACACGTACACCAAAAACAAAAACAACAAAAAAAGGATTTTTAAATCTGATGAACAAAATAAACAAGGACTTAAAACATAAAAAATTAAAATGTCCCAAGAATATTATCAGGTACAACCAGTATTTTAAGTTTAAACAATTCTCTTTCATTCTTCATAAAAGTTTGTAAAATGGGCCTCACATAAAAGAGAAAAAGATTAAGAAATACAGTACTGTCTTTCATTATATTGACTGAAAATACTATCAAAATCCCCAAATTAGCCCATCCTCTTATCAGCAGTTTTGATGTTATTTCAATCACAATCAAGAGAATCTGTGACAAAGCATTTTGAAAGAAAAAGGGTTTTCCAATTCCAAGAAAATGTTTGGAGTGCACTTCTACTTCTAAACAATTTTAAATCACTTTATTCTAATTCAGGCTTGAAAAGAAACTAGCTTTTCCCC
>NW_022942758.1:0-228 GCF_012274545.1 Fukomys damarensis | reverse complement strand
GTGACTGCCTGTAATATTTCTAACTTAGCTGTCTATACTATTGCCCCCTCTGGAGAGGTAGTGTGTCCTATGTGGGTGGAAGGGGTGATGACCATCCCAGCTATTTAAGGCTGAAGGGGGTGGTAGTTGTGATCAGAAGTCAGAGATACTCTCCAGAGGGTCTACCTAAAGGCCCTTAATAGACATCAGGTGTTCTTGTTTGAGCAGGCATATAGCTTTAAGTCTGAA
>NW_022942757.1:0-205 GCF_012274545.1 Fukomys damarensis | reverse complement strand
CGGGTCTGGTCCAAAGTGTGTGTGGGACACGGCCGTTGCCCACTCCTGGCCTCCCCTGCCCTCCTCCGGGACCCGCACCTCCCAGGCTGACCCGAGTCTGGCCTGTTTCTCTCTGAAGCAAGCCAGGGCTGGGTTTTCATTTCCTCATATTTAAAACTGACATTGGACTTTGGATTTTCTTTTTAAATCTATTTAAATGACACTT
>NW_022942756.1:0-244 GCF_012274545.1 Fukomys damarensis | reverse complement strand
TTCTTTAAAATTAAGATCACTATCTCTCCAAAAACTGTTTATACACATTCCAGAAATGGGAAATTCCCTACAACCTGGCATTCTTAGAATCCTCTATTTGAGCTCCTCTGAATATTCACTGGAAATTTGTTTTTCTTAAATTTCAATTTAATTTATGAAATTTTGGTCCTGATTCTACTCATTGGACAGTGCTGATGAACTCTAGGTCTCTCTTCTTCCAGTGTTAAATGTTTCCAGTTTGTTC
>NW_022942755.1:0-262 GCF_012274545.1 Fukomys damarensis | reverse complement strand
GGGGTACGAGAGAGGACGTAGAGGGGAGGGAAAGAGGGAGGAAAGGAGTATAAAAAAGAATTAGAGAAAAGTGGTGCAAATGAAAAGGGAACCAAGAGTTGAGGGATTGGGGAAGGAGAGGAGGGACGGGGGGATGATGGAGAGAGAGAGAGAGAGAGAGGGAGAGAGAGAGAGAGAGTCAAGATCCACCGTGCACATATACCAATTTCCCTTAATAACCCTCATCATTAAACACCGTGAACACATACCAATAAAACATTAA
>NW_022942754.1:0-213 GCF_012274545.1 Fukomys damarensis | reverse complement strand
AAATGTTTTTACTGGACAGAAATTGCTGTAAGCATTTTGAATTGATCAGCACATTGAGAGGCAGCCATGAAAAGACGCTCATGCCCTTTCTGTTTTTTTGGTACTGGGAATCAAATTCAGGACCTTGTGCTTGCAAAGCAGATACCACTGAAAGATCTTCACCTGATCCAAATTCACAACGCTTTTCCCTATGTTGTCTTCCAGAAGTTTTAT
>NW_022942753.1:0-257 GCF_012274545.1 Fukomys damarensis | reverse complement strand
TATTGTTATTTAGGATAACATTAGTAGTAGTAACAATAATAACAGTAATTAAAGAGCTAACTTGCAATTTTGAAGGAGAAGGAGAGAGAGAGAGAGAGAGGAAGAGAGGGATTTAACATAGATTTGGCAGTCCCCTTCAACCCATTTTGTTCTCCTTTTCTTGTCCATCTCACCTTCCCATGGAGCCACACAACCACTCAAGTTTGTCTGGATTTGTGCTCCTTGGCTTCTCCAGTGTGGGACATGTTAGGGGATGG